>NC_134081.1:72353152-72653152 GCF_000715075.1 Nicotiana tabacum
TCGTGCGATTGATGAAAAACACAAGTCTCTTCTTGCGGGTCATATTAAAAAGAGTGATCGATGTCATTGCCATAGAAGACTATTGAAAAAATTAGTGGTATCTCAAAATGGAATGTGCATTATTTTGATTAGGAAAAGCTTTTCTTTTTATTAATACTTATTATGTAGTAAATTATTTTACATTTAATAGAGTCAACCGTTACTACCCGTGTAATGACCCGGCCGGTCGTTTTGAGTATTACAACCCCGTTTTTCCATTTAATTCTCAAATTGTACTTTACAGTTATTGTGTGAATTGTCGGAATAATAGGTTCGAGTCCAGTGAGGTTTTGGAAGGAATTGAAATACTTAGTTCCAATGTTTAAAGCTTAAGTTAAAATAGTGACCGGATGCGGACTTATGTGTAAACGACCTCAGATTCAAATTTTGATAATTTTAATAGCTCCGTATGGTAATTTTGGACTTAGAAGCGTGTCCGGAAAATTATTTGGAGGTCCGCAGTGGAATTTGGCTTGAATTGCCGAAAGTTAAATTTTTGGGAAGTTTGACCGGGGGTTTGACTTTTTGATATCGGGGTCAAAATCTGATTCTGAAAATTTGAATAGGTCCGTAATGTAAAATTTGACTTGTGTACAAAATTTGAGGTCAATCGCACGTGATTTGATAGGTTTCAGCGTCATTTGTAGAATTTGAAAATTTGGAAATTTATTAGGCTTGAATCCGTATGTAGTTCATATTTTTGAGGTTGTTAGGTATGATTTGAGGCCTCGAGTAGGTCCGTGTTATATTATGGGACTTGTTGATATAGTTGGTTGAGGTCCCGGGGGCCTCGGGTGAGTTTCAGATGGTTAACGGATTGATTTTTGAATTTGGAAGACTGCTGGAACTGAAGCCTTCTGGTATAATCGCACCTGCGGAAAAGTGGTCGCAGGTGCGAGCTCGCAAGTGCAAGCAGGGGTGCGCTGAAGCGAGGTGCGCATGTGCGGAAGATGCTTCGCAGGTGCACAATCGCACCTGCACGTGAAAGAGCGTAGATGCAGGCAAAGGGCTGTGAGACATTGGTCGCAGGTGCGAGAAAAAATTCCGCACCTGCGTAAGCGCAGATGCGGACGGATGCACGCAAAAGCAGAAACTGGGCAGGCGAGTGGAGTCCGCAAATGCAATGTTTTGCTCGCACAAGCGGAGGCGCAGATACGCAAATCTTGTCCGCAGATGCGAAAATCGCTGGGGCAGAACCTTAAATTCGAGGGTTCGACATTTTCACCCATTTTTCGAATTTTGGAGCTCAAGTTGGGCGATTTTGGAGAGAAAATTTTCCACACAACTTGGAGTAAGTGTTCTTAACTCCCTTGTGATTATATTCCATGAATTAATCTTTATTTTTGGTGTAAGATTATTGAATCTTCAAGAGAAATAGAAGAAAATTTCTATAATGTCACAAAACGAATTTTTCAAGTTTGAATACCGATTTGGAGTCGGATTTGAGTGAAATTAGTATGGTTGAACTTGTAATTAGATGTGTTATCGTATTTGTGAGTTTCATTGAATTTTAAGACTTGGGCCCCACGAGTAATTTTTTTTGAGCGTAATTTCGGATTTTATGGAAAATATTAGCGTTTTGATATGGAATTAATTCTTATAAATTGTGTGGACTGAGTCAAATTATTGTGACTAGATTCAAGCCGTTTGAAAGATGATACGCGCAGAATGGAATTTCTGGAGCATTGCTTAGCTTGCTCGACATTGGATTTGGCCTGTTCGAGGTAAGTAACTCTTGTAATCTTGGAGTTGAGAGTATGAACCCTGAATATATGTATTTTGTGAATTGTTAGGAGGTGACGCACATGCTAGGTGACGGGCGTGTGGGCATGCACTATAGAAATTGTGACATAATTATTTCTGTGAAATTTGTAGTTAAATAATTTTGGTATTTTCCATGCAGTTTTATGAGTTATTGATATTGAGCTGAAAAGCATATTAAAAATCATGTTGAGGCTATATGCCAGTATTATTGGGACCCCCAGAAGTCATATTGCTGTAAATTATTTATTTTAAATTAAAAATCCACACTTAGTCATATTCATTTCATTGCATATCATATCATATCTCAATCTCTGTTGTTATTTATTGATACATCATATCATCATTTTTGGGCTATTTTCTATGACATTATGAGCCCGAGAGACTCGAGAGATTGATGACTGAGTGAGGTCGAGGGCCTGATTTGTGAGGATACTTATGGGATCGGGCTGTACGCCGCAATATGTTGCATATTTATGGGATCAGGATGCACACCGCAACATGTTTCATATCGGCCGAGGGCCTAATTGTGAGGATGAGTGTGGATCGGGGCTACTCACATGCAACATACTTTATTATTATAGCACGTGAGTTGTCCGTGTAGATTATAGCGCTTGGGCTAAAGGAGCCCCTCTGGAGTCTGTACACACCCCCAGTGAGCGCAGGTAACTACTGAGTGCGAGTGTCGAGTGCTGAGTGACTGGGAGGCATGAGTGATTTTGAGGTATGCCCGAGTGGCAAGAGTGATTGTGAGGTATGCCCGAGTGGCACGAGTGACTGTGAGGTTTGCCTGATAGGCTGTTCATGATTTTATCACTGAGCTGCATTGCATTGGCATGCACACATGACATACAGGCATAGGGATATATTTTTTCTCATGTTGTACAACATCACATCATTCATAATTTCTCACACATTTTGACAGATGGGCATAGTGATGCATTTGTTTTACACGGGTTATCCGGAAGGAAAATGAAACATCTTATTTATTATTGAAAAGATTTTTGGAGAAATTTATTATTTTCAAACTATTCATATTATTGGCAACTTCGGCAAACGATGTGGGTTTTCACTGATGTATTTGAAAGAAATAACTAGTATTTTTGAAATCATGATTTGGCTGAGTATTTTATCCCTGAGTTACTTCTGGTATTATTTGCTTTATGTTATTATGGATTGTTGTGGACTATTGGTTTTGGACCCGAACTTGGTGGAAACTCATCACTACTTTCAACCTACGGCTAGGTTTGTTACTTACTCAGTATATGGGGTCAGTTGTACTGATACTACACTTTTGCACATTGCGTGCAGATGTTGGCTGCTATTGTTGTTGTGCTCGATGGTTGCAGGATTTGAAGATGTACATCCGTTCCTGTTGTAACTTCCTCTTGTTTAGGGTAGCCTTAGATTTATAAAAGCTCTGTTTATATATTATTCAAATAGACTATGTATTTATTTTATTTCCGCTTTGTATACTCTATTCTTAGAAGCTCATGATTTGTACTACCAGTTCTTGGGGATTGTATACGATCAGAATCTTTATTCACTTAAATTGCTTTAATAATTATTATTGAAATTGGATTGTTGGTAATTGGCTTACCTAACGGGTTGGGTTAGGTGCCATCACGACTAGTTGGATTTTGGATCGTGATAAGGTAATATTAGAGCCCTAGGTTCATAGGTTCTACAAGTCATGAGCAAGTGTCTAGTAGAGTCTTGCGGATCGGTATGACGTCGTTCATACTTATCTTTGAGAGGCTACATGGAATTTAGGATATATACTTCCCATCTTTCTTTCCTTATCGTGCGAGATTTATTCAGCTTGAGACATAACTCTTTGAATTCCTTCCACGTATTCGTATGCGCACATGAGCGCTCGGTATCAGCTGTGCAACGCCGGCTTGTGATTCCATAAATGAAGTTCGAGATGAGTATTCTATATTTTGGTGATGGGCCAGTCTGGAGGACTTGAGGCCAGGTTTAGACCGCAGCTTAAGCTTGGTAGCTTCAGTTGTAATCTGTACAATTGGACTCATATGTACGGTAATGACCCTGTAGTGGAATTTGTGGCTCGATGAGCGGTGGAATGGCTTTGTGATGAGTATGATGTAACTACAGAATGTGTTAAGATGATTTGAATGTGACGAGAAGTGTTTCCTTGAAATGTAAAGGAAGGCCATTGGGTGCTTGATTTTCGTTTTGATGTGATGTGCAATATTGAGTGTTAATGTTTTGAAGGATCTTTCACGATTATTAAATTTTGGGACCAATTTAAATTCTCATGTCTGGTTAGTGAGTTTGGACTCAGATAGACTAAGTGATTGGATAGTAATTGTGGTTGCGAAAAAATAACAAGATGCAAATTTGAGGCTAGGGAGGTGGGTTATCTCCTAGAGAGTAATCTACTTAGGTGTGTTCCTTGTGATGTGAGTTGAGGGTTTCTTTTCTGCCAGTGGGGCGCATGTGTGGAGATTTGAATTCGAATTTGGCTGAGAAAGTCGACTTGAGTATCAAGAGAATGATTGCGATCTTAGCGGATGATTTGGGGTGTTTTTATGGTTGACATTGCATGAGTTTGAGAAGAAGCTTCGTTGAACTGACTGTGGCATTATGACAGTAATAGAGTATTGGTATTGTGAGTTATGGAATGTTTTAATCTATGGCTTTGAGCCAAGTGGGGGAGCCTGGTATTGATAATTCAATTACATAACTTTTATGTAAAGGTTTAGTTTTGGGCCGAGGCATACTAGTGGGTCAGTTATGACTTGCAAAGTTGAGACCGATAATGACTCGAATAAGGAAATTCTTGGATACGAGTTATATTGTACTTTATGAGTATGTGGAAATCATGGGGTGAGTGAGTTATTATTTTCAAAATATGTAGTACGCACGGAGTATGAATTTGATTGGGGGTATTAGAGTAGAGTTACTTCTTTGAGTGTTGTTGTGCTAATGGGGCACATGTCCTTGGCCCATTTGGGCGGTGTAATTTATATTGGAGCAAAGTGGGTGACTTATGAGAGAATTCTAGTGGGTTTGAGAATTCTATATAAAAATTGAGAATTTCTCCGGACTTGTGTATGGATAAAACCTGAGATTTGTATTTGATGGTGCCTAGACTTACGAAAGTTCTATATGACTAGGGATTCTACATTTTAGTATAAGGAAGGTAAGAAGAATAATTTCAAATTCACATAAGGTATTCTTAGAGTGAGTGTTATAGTTGTGGTATTTTTGAAGGTGCTTAAGAAGAATACATTTGCTAATGGGCCGTAGGGCGTTGTGGTTCTATGCTAAGGTTTGTAGGATGAGTTGTGGTTAAGGATCATGGTATTTTAGCAAGAATAAGTATCAATCTGAAGACAAATTCAGAAGGGACTCGGAGAAAATAGGACAACTGGGTAGTAGGTTGGATTAGTATGGTAATGGATAAGATCAGTTCTTTGGGTGCTTAGGATGTGGGGGTTTTCTATAGGTGCTTTGTGGCAATACACCTGGACTTGGCGACCTGCGTGGCTTGGTCGATTCTATGCTAAGGTTTGTAGGGATTGATTATGTGCAAATGGATTCCAAAGTATTCTTGATGGTTTCTACCGGTATGGATAACGTGTTGTGTATTGTGATTTCTTCCTGGAAAGAAGCAAGAGAAAGGTTTCTAACTAAAATGGTATGTAAATTATTGGTGACTCAAAGTTGATAATAAGATTCTTGTGCTTTTCACATGATGGCAAGATAGATGTTATGTGTTATACGAAAGCTAGATTTTCATGTACAAGGTGGCAGTACATTCTTGAAAAGAAGGTAACGAATGTTGGACAACATGGACTGTTTCAAATAACTAGATGAATACTATTATTACTTGGTGTTGTATGAGAAAGGGGCGGACTTCAAAAGGCACATTGTATTTTAACTTACGAATGTATAAATTAGTATTGCGGTACTCACATGGTTGATAGACTGCTGATATTCAATTTTTGTCAAGTGGCACGGAAGAACTTTTAAAGTATTTCTCGTGGGATGATCGTATATGAGAGAGGTGTTAGGCATTCGGGCGGTGGGAATGGAATCAAATATGGCGATTCGCGTGTTCTATGGATTTGGAGATTGGGAGTTCCCAGGAGCAGATTGTTTAATGGTTGTGAATTGTGAAGTTGTGGCCGGAGCTAGCCAGATGATAAAATGTGTTATGATTCAGTCATTATGGATTTTCGGAGGGATTTTTATCTATTTGTGGGTAACCCGAGTTGATTTGGGGGTCCATAGGTAGGCCCTATTAAGATGTGTATTCTACACTGAGCCGGAATGGTTGGCTTTATACTGATATTATTGAGGGATGTGTCATTCGATTGATGTTGAACTTATTCGTGTTCTCAATGATCTGTGAGTTACTCCTTTATGCTACGAGGAGTTGTGATTCATTGGTTATGTGCACAGATGGTGCGGTTCTATTTGAGCTTTATAGCGAAATTTGAGTATGATGAGTATTTGGGTATTGCATGATCGATAGCGTAATGGTTATGTCCTTTCAGGTTTTGTATGGTATTTTTGTCATTTGCCTCCCCGTCGTTATTAATTTGGAGCAGGGTGGCTCGGAGTATATAATATGAACCTCGTGTTAGAATTGGGTGATGATTCTACGGTGTATGATGAATTTTCAGTATTTCGTTGTGACAGTACTTGTTAATCTGGTGGGGCAGTTCTCTCATTTGAGTCATTTTCCATGACTGGATACATTTGAATGTTGCGTATTGGTGCACGGATGGCACGGGAAGTGGCTCCAAGTTATATTGGTGCGGTATTTCTGTGGACCAGCTATGTTTAGTAATATAAGGTCATTGGACTTGGAATGGGTACTATCAAGTTTAATTACGGTATATTCGGGAGTATAATATTGAAAGTAGGCTCAGAAAGTGATTATGGTTCCGGTTGGGGGGAGAGATCTCCATGATCTGTTGGTCTGATAAGGGGTTACGAGATTCTACATGTTTCTTTTATTATCAACAGTGTACGAAGGTTTTGGGAAGAGGTTTGGTTCTATATGGGTTTAATACTAGTATGTGGTTGGTTTTGGAGTAGTCACTGCGATCAGGAATGGTGATACGAGCATGCGAGTTGTGTAATATGTTGGTTGATTATATCCGAGGTTATAGTTATAGCTCGATGCAACTTATTCGGACTTATACAGAGTGTAAATGTAAGATTTGTGTCTTGAAAGAAATTTTAAAGGTTGGAAATTAAACTCCAAGGTTTATGGGCTAAGGTTAAATTAATGATTTTCAGTTGCATTGTGTAGTCAAGCCATGTGTGGGATAGGGTGATGTGGGTTTACCCCCGGGTACATTTGTGGTAAGATGGAACGATGATTTGATGGCTTGGAAATAACTCTTGGCACGTTCGAGGACGAAAGTATGTTTAAGTGGGGGAGAATGTAACGACCCGGCCGGTCGTTTTGAGTATTACAATCCTGTTTCCCCATTTACTTATCAAATTGTACTTTACAGTTATTGTGTGAATTACCGGGGTAATAGGTTCGGGTCCAGTGAGGTTTTGAAAGGAATTGGAATACTTAGTTCCAAGATTTAAAGCTTAAGTTAAAATAGTGACCGGATGCGGACTTATGTGTAAACGACCTCGGATTCAAATTTTGATGATTCCAATAGCTCCGTATGGTGATTTTTGACTTAGGAGCGTGTCCGAAAAATTATTTGGAGGTCCGTAGTGGAATTTGGCTTGAATTGCCGAAAGTTGAATTTTTGAGAAGTTTGACCGGGGGTTTGACCTTTTGATATCGGGGTCGAAATCTGATTTTGAAAATTTGAATAGGACCATATTGTGAAATGTGACTTGTGTGAAAAATTTGAGGTCAATCGCACGTGATTTGATAGGTTTCGGCATCGTTTGTAGAATTTGGAAATTTATTAGGCTTGAATCCGTGTGTAGTTCATATATTTGAGGTTGTTAGGTATGATTTGAGGCCTCGAGTAGGTACGTGTTATGTTATGGGACTTGTTGATATAGTTAGTTGAGGTCTCAGGGGCCTCGGGTGAGTTTCAGATGGTTAACGGATTGATTGTTGAATTTGGAAGACTACTGGAACTGAAGCCTTCTGGTGTAATCGCACCTGCGGAAAAGTGGTCGCAGGTGTCAGTAGGGGTGCGCTGAAGCGCGGTGCGCATGTGCGGAAGATGCTTCGCAGGTGCGCAATCGCACATGCGCGTGAAAGAGCACAGATGCGGGCAGAGGGCTGCGAGGCATAGGTCGTAGGTGCGAGGAAAAATTCCGCACCTGCGTGAGCGCAGATGCGGACGGATGCGCGCAGAAGCAGAAACTGGGCATGCGAGTGGAGTCCGCAAATGCGGCGTTTTGCTCGCACAAGCGGAGGTGCAGGTGCGCAAATCTTGTCCGCAGATGCGAAAATCGCTAGGGCAGAACCTTAAATTCGAGGGTTCGATAGTTTCACCCATTTTTCGGATTTTGGAGCTCGAGTTGGGCGATTTTGGAGAGGAAATTTTCTACACTACTTGAGGTAAGTGTTCTTAACTCCCTTATGATTATATTCCACGAATTAATCTTCATTTTTGGTGTAAGATTATTGAATTTTCAAGAGAAATAGAAGAAAATTTCTATAATGTCACAAAACAAATTTTTCAAGTTTGAATACTGATTTGGAGTCAGATTTGAGTGAAATTAGTATGGTTGAACTTGTAATTGGATGGGTTGTCGTATTTTGTGAGTTTCATTGAATTTTAAGATTTGGGCCCCACGAGTGATTTTTTTGGGCGTAATTTTGGATTTTATGAAAAATATAAGCGTTTTGATATGGAATTAATTCTTATAAATTGTGTGGACTGAGTCAAATTATTGTGACTAGATTAGAGCCGTTTGGAAGTTGATACGCGCAGAATGGAATTTCTGGAGCATTGCTTAGCTTGCTCGACATTGAATTTGGCCTGTTCGAGGTAAGTAACTCTTGTAATCTTGGAGTTGAGGGTATGAACCCTGAATATATGTATTTTGTGAATTGTTGGGAGGTGACGCACATGCTAGGTGACGGGCGTGTGGGCATGCACTATAGAAATTGTGACATAATTATTTCTGTGAAATTTGTAGTTAAATAAACTTGGTATTTTCCATGCAGTTTTATGAGTTATTGATATTGAGCTGAAAAGCATATTAAAAATCATGTTGAGGCTATGTGCCAGTATTATTGGGACCCCCAGAAGTCATATTGCTGTGAATTATTTTTTTAAATTAAAAATCCACACTTAGTCATATTCATATCATTGCATATCATATCTCAGTCTCTGTTGTTATTTATTGATACATCATATCATCATTTTTGGGCTATTTTTCATGACATTGTGAGCCTGAGGGACTGGAGAGATTGATTACTGAGTGAGGCCGAGGGCCTGATTTGTGAGGATATTTATGGGATCAGGCTGCACACTGCAGCATGTTGTATATTTATGGGATCGGGCTGCATGCCGCAACATATTTGATATCGGTCGAGGGCCTGATTGTGAGGATGAGTGTGGATCGGGGCTGCTCGCCTGCATCATACTTTATTATTATAGCACGTGAGTTGTCCGTGCAGATTATAGCGTTTGGGCTGAAGGAGCCCCTTCGGAGTCTGTACACACCCCCCAGTGAGCGCAGGTACCTACTAAGTGCGAGTGCCGAGTGCTGAGTGACTGGGAGGCATGAGTGATTCTGAGGTATGCCCGAGTGGCAAGAGTGATTGTGAGGTATGCCCGAGTAGCACGAGTGACTGTGAGGTTTGCCCGATGGGCTGTTCATGATTTTATCACTGAGCTGCATTGCA
This sequence comes from Nicotiana tabacum, assembly GCF_000715075.1. Classification (NCBI taxonomy): domain Eukaryota; kingdom Viridiplantae; phylum Streptophyta; class Magnoliopsida; order Solanales; family Solanaceae; genus Nicotiana; species Nicotiana tabacum. The sequence goes on from NC_134081.1 coordinate 72,362,775, forward strand.
TTGGCATGCATAGATGACATACATGCATAGAGATGTATTTTTCCTCATGTTGTACAACATCACATCATTCATGATTTCTCATAAATTTTGACAGATGGGCATAGTGATGCATTTATTTTATACGGGTTATCCGGAAGGAAAATAAAACATCTTATTTATTATTGAAATTTTTTTTGGATAAATTTATTGTTTTCAAACTATTCATATTATTGGCAACTTCGGCAAACGATGTGGGTTTTCACTGATGTATTTGAAAGAAAGAACTATTATTTTTGAAATTATGATTTGGCTGAGTATTTTATCCCTGAGTTACTTCTGGTATTATTTGCTTTATGTTGTTATGGATTGTTGTGGACTATTGGTTTTGGACCCGAACTTGGTGAAAGCTCGTCACTACTTTCAACCTACGGCTAGGTTTATTACTTACTCAGTACATGGGGCCGGTTGTACTGATACTACACTTCTACACATTGCGTGCAGATATTGGCTGCTGTGCTTGATGGTTGCGGGATTTGAAGATATACCTGCGTTCCTATTATAGCTGCCTCTTGTTCAGGGTAGCCTTAGATTTATAAAAGCTCTGTTTATGTATTATTCAAACAGACTATGTATTTATTTCATTTCCGATTTGTATACTGTATTCTTAGAAGCTCATGATTTGTACTACCAGTTCTTGGGGATTGTATAAGATTAGGATATTTATTCACTTAAATTGCTTAAATAATTATTATTGAAATTGAATAATTGATAATTGGCTTACCTAACGGGTTGGGTTAGGTGCCATCACGACTAGTTGGATTTTGGGTCGTGGCAAGCTGTTAGCTAGTCGTTGGAGTAACGCCTATATAAACATGATATTTGGAGAGCTAAAGACAGACTTTCTAAAATAACTTTCTGAATCATCTTCTTCCTTCTATATGCTGTGTTTCTTTCTTGAATTTTCTGCTAATTCTTTACCCAGTTTTGTAACTGGAAGAGCTTGTTGAATCCTGGGAGATACACCTAATTTTATTCATCACTGTGTGAGCGATATATACTTAAGGACAGTGTCCTTAACACGCTTCAAGCTTTGATAAATCCTATTCTCCATAATCAAATATTTTTCCAATAATCTTAAGGATAGTTGCACATTTGGTATTATGGAGAATCAAATTTGACATGTTCCAAGTTATTCTTCTAATTCTAAAAATGAACACTTCAAGTTTGCAGAATGGTCTTATGGAGAATACCACTGTCTATTCAAATTATTTTTCTGAGCTACGAAATGTTAATCAAGTTGTTTTAATCTTGTGCATTATCGCATTATGGAGGATAAATTGCACCACAAAATTAAGGTACACTTTTTCTAGTATTGGAATGCGCCTAAGCCTATGTAAGTGTAGATTTTGTATAGTTATATAATTCAATCAGTGGTACAAAATTATATTTATTTAAGAAATCACTTTATTCTAAAATCTCTAAAAAAATATTCTTTCATACTTTTTATTATCATCCATGCCTCACTGTAATTTCTTCGAGAACTAATGTGTTTAACTTCAGTACAAACTATGTGAATTTGATAGTAGGAGTTTCCTGCAGTGAATTATTTTATTCTTGTTAGATTGATTCTTATTGTTAATTAAGAATTACATTGAAAAGTGGGTGACTGAATGAATCTCTTCAATAGCAAAAATTGACTAAATTTGCTATGCCAAGTTTGCCAAATTTTCAATTGAAGTATTTTCATTTTCTTTGCAATCACATGAACAATGTTTATCCAAACCTTTATCAAGACATATGTGCTTTGAAAAAAAATTTCCTAGATAAATTTCTATCTCTTGGACGAGTTAATTCTATTCCTGTAATTGGAGATTTGGGTGAAGGAGAATTGGAAAAGCACATAAGATTAAATAATTTAATTTTTTGTGATGATGTGCTGGATTTAAATATTTATTTTACTGTAATTACTTAAGATATTGTGACTTTTTAATTAATTAATAAATTACATGCTTGTTGGTCCTTATGATAATCATCGAAGTGAAGCTATATTATTAGCTTGTTAATTATAAAATAGAATTCCTTATGAGTTGTGAAAAAATTATCTCCTTATACCTAAAATTTTTGAAAGTGTGGGGGTCGAGAATGTATTGCCACAATTATGTATCCTGATCATAAGGGGAATAATGAGAAAAAGTTTTTATTAAAATTATTTTAATGAAGCCTTATAAATTTGAGATTTTTTGTGGTGAAAATTTGTATTGGAAGATCAAAAATATATGTTGTATTTCTGGCTTTGAAAAATTATTTTGCTTCGTGTCTCTTAGTCATTTGGGTGAATACATCATTGAATTATGATCCGTTTTCTATTAATTTGAGATATTTCTGTAGAAGTTAAAGTTGCTTCTTAAAAAAATTTACTTTGATATCTGAATATGGAAGATACCAAAAGAAAATAAATTCTTATATTGTGTTGAAAGATATTTCAAAAGATACTTGTATGGAAGCCAAGTTTCTTTTCATTTGAGATGATTTTATGCCTTACTTGAAAAACACTATGAGTTAGTATTCTATATGTGAATTTTTCACTGTATTAGAAGGATACTCATGTTAGAAGAGCAATTGATGTTATTCAAGAAAATAATAGAAAATCTAGACTTAGAGAATTTAAGGCTAAGCGTACTAAATATAACTTTAACCCGAGATTCATGCCAGATGAAATTGTTACTAGGTGAAATTTATCACGACCTAAATTTTCCTCCGTAGGATGTCGTGACGGCACCTAGTCTCTAAGACTAGGTAAGCCTAACACTTACTGAATTAATAGAAGAATTTGACCAACAATTGATAATTATGAAATATAACCTTATTACACAACTTACAATTTTCAAAATCGGTAGTACAAGTCATAAGCTTTACTGAGTTTGCTAGAAAATCCTACAAATATGCAAGTACAATATAAGAAGGTGACTCTGAGGCCTGCGAACACGATAACATATTTACCTTGAGTCTTCACAACAAGACTCGTACAACTAGCTAGCGATCAACCAACTCTGAAATACCTGGATCTGCACAAAATATGCAGAAGTGTAGTATGAGTACACCACAACGGTACCCAGTAAGTATCAAGACTAACCTCGGTGGAGTAGTGACGAGGGACAATCAAGATACCTACTGGACTAAACAACCTGAACAAGTATGAAGGTGAACTAACGAAAAAACAATGTTAATATAAAGCTAAGCATGGTAAGGAAGACAAAACAATATTCGCAATGAAACACTAGAAACAATAATTAGCAACAAACAAACAAATAGTAATATTGTAGAGTAAGCTGGACACAGTCAAAGTCCAATGAAAACAAATAAGGGAGAACAAGTAACAACTCAACAAGATCAACCGCTTTTACACCAGATCTATTCAAGAATTTCTACGAGGTACCAAACCTCTTAATCACAAGTCACGGGTCATAATTCTTGAACCCTAATAACTTAGCCTCTTGTTCCCACATTACAAATTCATTACCGCACGGATGACTCGCGTGCCAAGTGAGTGAAAATATTTAATATTCTCACGGAACACTCACGTGCCAACAATAATAATGACTTATGACTGCACGGACAACTCACGTGCCAACAGGATAACTCTCACACAGAAGGCAAGTACACGGGAGTACATGTAAATGGTCAATAACATCAGGATTCATCTTCTTAACCGATATGGGTGATTTATTTACATGTATGCTTGTGCAAGTGTTCTACCATAATTTAAGTCAACAAGTAAGAGTAGAGACAATGAATGGCATATAAAAAATGATCACCACGAAATGTATACGGTATAACTCACACAGGGTAGGTACACAACTACTAAAATAACAACAATAATAATGCCCCCAGGCCATCACAAGTCACCACGAATAATTCCCCGACATAGCCCACCTTGTCTCGCCACGTGCGCAATAATAAAGTAAATGCCCGCCTTATCTCACCGCACGCGCATAATAATATTCCCACCTTGTCTCACCACATGCGCAAACCCACATATATAGCCCGCCTTGTCATGATGTATGTGCAAATATCAATAGTAACCATTGCATGACAGAAACCTCGTGCAAACACCCAAATAAATCTTCCCAACAATTTCACGCGCCAAAAACATGACAACACCATAAAATGTCCCTCACAATACGTGCACATATTCAACAACATTTCCTCGAAACAGTTTCAATACCACAACCGCAACCCTTGGCTCACAATACTGAGAATAACAACAACAACAACAACAACAACAACAATAATGACACGAGAATACGACAAGTAAATCAACTCAAGTACTTAGGAACACAAAGAAACGGCAAAACGAGCTCACAAAGAAAGACGAAACAAAGAATACTAGTCTCAATAAGAATAGCTCAACAAGGAAGGAAATAATATATAACAATGACTCCACAAAAGTAAAACTCGACAACAAGAGAGGTAACCTGAGTCAATAATTCCAATTAAGGATGATACAACTAGGATAACGGATAACTAAACTTCATTTAGGGTTGAGCTATTACAAAAGAGATACAACATATTCAATTAAGGATAAACAATTAGGGAAGGATATCATGGCAATAAAATAGGCAACAACTTCAGTTAAGGCACATAAGAGTCAAATAGGTAATAAGAGTGGAACATGAATAATTAATTCCAATTAAGGCATGTAGATGTGAAACTAGCAAATTTACTAAATGGGGGATTTAACATAACAAAAAAACTTCATATCTAATGAACATAAGAACCTAAGAGCCCTAAACGATAAAATTTCTACAACTAAGCCCGAGCACGTACTCGTCACCTCGCGTACACAGGCTTATATTGAGACAATTAGCACCAAAGACTCAAATCCTAAGGGGTAGTTCCCCCCCTCCCCCCCCCAAGGTTAGGCAAGATACTTACCTCAAACCGCACTCAATCAATCAATTAGAAGTCCTTTCCCTTGATTTTTCAACTCCGAACGACTCGAATTTAAATAACTATAGGAAACTAATTTAAATAATGAAATAATGATCTTAGCTAAGAATTAAAAAATCGCTCCAAAAAGTCGACCCGAGCCCGCATCTTGGAACCCGACCAAAATTACAAAAACCGAACACCCCATTCGATATCGAGTTCAACCATACCAACATTATCAATTTCCGACCTCAATTTATCCTTCAAATCATCATTTTACATTTTGAAAGATTTTACAAATTTTTCCCAAATTTCCAACTTAATTCACTAATTAAATGATGAAAATAGCAATGGATTCATAAAATATAACAAGATTCATGTAGAGAGCACTTACCCCAATGAGTTGCTTGAAAAACCCACGAACAATCTCCCAAAACCGTGGTCTACAACTCAAAATATGTTAAAATATCAAACCCTCGACATTTAAGTGTTCTGCCCAGTGCCTTTTGCATTTGCGAACAGAAAAGTCACACCCGCGGCCTCGCATTTGTGAGACAACATTCGCATCTGCGAACCCAACTTACCAGGCCTAGGTACGCATCTGCGGAGAATACAGTCGCACCAGCGACACTACAAAAATGCCAACAGGAGCGCATAAGCGAACCACTTTGCATGTGCGATCGCTGGACCGCAAAAGTGGCCTTCGCATCTGCATGCCAACCTCTGCAGAAGCAAGCTCCTTCCCACGCCACTATGATCGCAGAAGCGACTAGGCTCACGCAAAAGTGGAGCCGCACCTGTGCTCCAAAATTTCGCAGGTGCGAAGCACCAGAACTGATCACAAGCATGAAAATCATCTGACACTCGTCCGACACACACCCGGGCCCCCCGTCCAAATATACCAACATGTTCCATAATACAACGCGGACCTACTCATGGCCTCGAATCACATCAAACAACGCCAAAACTATGAATCGCACCACGAATCGAACTCAAGAATTTCCAAGTCTTCTAACTCCCTAAACTCGTGTCGAACATATCAAATCAACCTGGAATAACACCAAATTTTGCATGCAAGTCCCATATGATATAACGGAGCTAATACAACTCTTGGAATCGTATTTCGACCCTGATAATACCAAAGCCAACTCTCGATCAAACCTCTCAACCTTCCGAAACTTCAACTTTCTAATGTTCACCGAAATTCTCCAAATTACCCTACGGACCTCCAAAACCAAATCCGGATGCACGCCTAAGTCCAAAATCACCGTACAAAGCTATTGGAACCATCCAAATGCCATTTCCGAGCCATCTACATAAAAGTCAAATTCTGGTCAACTCTTACCACCTAAGCTTCTAAAATACGAATCCTTCTTTTAAATCAATCCCGAATCATTTGAAATCCGAATTTGGCTGCGCAGGCACGTCATAACACATAATACAGAGCTTCTCGAGACTTTATGCCACCGAACGGGACATTAATTTCTCAAAATGACCGGTCGGGTCATTACATTCTCTCCTTCTTATACAAACGTTTGTCCTCGAACGTGCCAAGAACTATTCTGAAGTCATCAAATCACTGAGTGAACTTACCATATATACACCCGTGGGTGATCCCATGTCACCCCAATCCACATAGGCCCAACAACACTATCTCAACTGACATTTTCCTCTTTCGCCAATACTAATAATCCTTAGAACCAAATTTCTCATCATCCCATCATTCCTAAAAGACCCGATTCCAGCATCAACACACGGTACCAACCTCAACCAGCTGCAACAACTTATGCCTATGCCCACATGGCACCACCACACGACGTAACACATCACACATATGCCCTTAACAACAATCCTAGCCACAACAGCTGCCCATAACCAAATCTAGCACCGACAATTAGACTCACATCCGTTAGAACCATATTTCAAACCTTCACAACACTAACAACGATGTAATAAACATGAAGACCTCACAAATATTCACCCAAATCAACAAATTACATCTAATGCCACCTGGGCATATACCTCGCAAGCTAAAACCCAATAGGCACAACGCGAATATGACTAAATATGCAAAGAGAAACACACGAGAGAACTATCAAACAAGTTTGACAGGAACAACCCCTATCAGTACTGCACTACGAATCAATTTCACAAAGGAGAATCAAAGTATATGATATAATCACAAGGATCTCATCCTAATATAACTTCACTGCGGCCCTCAGCCCAATTCAAACATATCAAATCACATGAAGATGCGAGGATCCCATCCTCAGCTCTGAATCGCAGGTAGCATACACATCATACCGACCGAAACCTTCCACTAATTCAATTCCACCAAAACATATCGAAATCTCACATCGATAGAGCATCTAAATCACAAGTCGTAACCTATCACTAGAAATCACATCAAAACTACCGAAATTCGGAACAAAAGTCACTCAAAATCTGATAACTCTCAATAATGAATAAAAACAAAATGGTAGACACGGGCTACCACTATAGAATCTCCTAACAGAGATAAACACATAAGCATAGTACTAAATCATGAAACTCACTCACATATGAAGCAAAATAGGAGGACTCATCCCGATAAACAAAACCAAAACAAAATACGAATGATGCTCCTATATAACAAATCGAAACCATACATGTATGACATCATCTATTGCATCGGCCTCAGGCCTACTGTAGGAAACACAAGTTGGGCCTTCCCTTCTTGGGTTCCCTCTACTCGCCTGACATGTAACCCAAGCTGGCGGTGCAGGGATATTAGCAGTTGGAACTGAATCCATAGCCTAAATACCCTACTTTGATACATCTGTTCGGAGTCTGGGACATTCCCTCACCATATGGCTGGTATCTCAACACTCAAAGCAACCTCTCTGCTGATGTGGCTATGGAAATTATGTGGTACGTGTACTCTGAGACCCGTGGGTGACTAAAACATGGTGCGAAGACTGAAGTGCAAACTGAACTGGCTGACCCACAAAACCTCTACCATGTCGTAGCCTGCCTCCAAAATAAGGCCCCGCCTGTCTTCTCTATCCTGGTCCCACATGCCCTCCAATCGGCGAGCGATATATCCCAACTGCTGAAATGGAACATCTGACTCCAACTCCCGAGCCATGCTAAGCCAGATACTATGTTTGAGCCCCTTAATGAACCTACAGACTCGTTCTCTAACTGTAGCAACCAAAGTAGGTGCATGTCTAGATAAATCAATGAATCTAACGGCATACTCTGATACTAACATAGTGCCCTATAGCAGCTGCTCAAACTCTGCGCGCCATGCATCCCGAAGGGTCTGAGGGAAAAACTCTCTGAGGAACATCTTTGAAAACTGAGCCTATGAAAGTGAAGCTGCATCGGCCGGGCGACTTAACTCATACACTCGCCACTACCGATATGCCGCTCCCTTAAGCTGAAACATAGTAAAATCAACCCAACTCATCTCCACAATGCCCATAGTGCGAAGAATGCGATGGCACTCCTCTAGAATACCATGTGCACCCTTTGAAGCCAAACCACTGAAAGTAGAAGGGTGATACTTCTTGAACCTCGCAAGTCTAAGCTGTTCTCCCTCAGATTTTGTTGCCCTACCCACGGGCTGAACTGGGATCACACGTTTTGTCGCCATGACACCTGAAACCTGACCAACGTGGACTCACTGCTCTGGAGTACGGGCGATGGGAGTCTGAGCTCCTCCCCTAGTCTGTGAAGTAGCTGGTGCAATCGGAATCAACCCCGCTTGAGCTAATATACCAAATATGCTCAGGAACTGTGCTAAGGTATCCTAAAGTCTGCGGGCAACAACAGGCGCCTCCGTTGCCTGTCCCCTAACATGATCTACTGGCGGCTCCTCAACTGCTACTCTGACAGGTTCTCTAGCTGTAGCACATGCTCCTCCTCGGCCCCTATCTCTACCCCGGCCTCTAGCAACACTGGCTCTAGGGGCAGTGTCATCAATAAGTGCAGCTCGTGTCCTCACCATTTGTGAGAGAATAGAATGATAAAGGCTCAAACTCTAAGGTCAATAAACTCACACGATATGAATGGAAGAAGTGAAACTATCCTAATAGTTCCATAGCCTCTCGAAGATAAGTACAGACGTGTCTGTACCGATCTGCAAGACTCTACTAAACTCGCTTATGACGCGTAGCGCCTATGAACCTAGAACTCTGATACCAACTTGTCACGATCCAAATTTTCGTCCGTAGGATGTCGTGACAGCACCTAGTCTATAAGACTAGGTAACCCTAACACATACTGAATTAGTAGAAGAATTTGACCAACAATTAATAATTATGAAATATAACCTTATTACACAACTTACAATTCTCAAAACCAGGAATACAAGTCATAAACTCTACTGAGTTTGCTAGAAAATACTACAAATTCAACCGTTTCGAAATAAAGATAAAACAGTGCAAGTATAATATCAGAAAGTGACTTTGAGGCTTGCGAACACGGCAGCAAGTTTACCTTGAGTCTCCACAGCAAGACCCGTACAACTAGTGTAATGACCCAGTCGGTTGTTTTAAAAGTTGTAGCCCCGTTCTCCCATTTACTGCTCATTTTGTACTTTATAACTGCTATATGACATACCAGGGTAGTTGGTTCTGGTCTGGAAAGGTTTTAGAATGGGCTGGGGCACTTAGTCTTAAGGTTGGAAGCTTAAGTTAAAAAGGTTGATCGGGTGTTAATTTACATGTAGGAAACTCCGAAATGTAGTTTTGATGGTTTTGTTAGCTCTGTTGAGTGATTTTGGACTTAAAAGCATGTCCAGATTGTGATTTGGAGGTCCGTAGTGGAATTAGGCTTGAAACAGCGAAAGTTAGAAATTTGAAAGTTTGACTGAGAGTGGACTTTGTGGATACCGGGCTCGAATTGGGATTTTAGGAGTTGGAGTACGTCCGTGGTGTTATTTGTGACTTGTGTACAAAATTTGAGGTCAATCGGACGTGATTTGATAGTTTTCGGCATCGTTCGTAGAAGTTGGAATTTCCTTAGTTTCAATAGGCTTGAATCGGGGTGCGATTCGTGTTTCTGAACCTGTTGGTATATTTGGTTGAGGTCCCGGGGGCCTCGGGTTGATTTCAGATGGTTTTCGGATCGAAATTTGAGTTTGAGTGACTACGGCAGCTGAAGCCTTCTGGTGCAATCGCACCTACGGAACATTGGTCGCAGGTGCGAGCTTGGGAGCGTAGGTGCATCCGGGAGTGAGGAGAACTGGGGAAGTATGTGCGAATGACTTTTCGCACATGTGTGGTCGCACATATGGCGTGAGGGGTGTAGAAGAGGTGTTTGGCGAGTGGGGAGGCTGCGGAAGTGTGATGGGAATTCCGCACCTGCGGTTGCGCAAATGCGAGGGCAGGATCGCAGAAGTAGAGGCCCAGTCCCAATGGTTCACAGCAAAAGCGGAAGTATTGTCTCTTTTGCGACGCCGCAAATGCGGTTAAGTTTTCGCAGAAACGGAAGGGCTGGACAAAACATTTAAATTCAAGGGGTTTCTGGAGGTAAGTCCCTTGTGCTTATTTTTATTTAATAATCTTGTTTTCCCATTGAATTTCCCACCTAGTTTGTGTGTATTTAAGGTGGAATTTGGGAGTTTGAGGCTAGATATTTGGAGAGTTGAATTTGGGGATTTGGGTGGCGATTTGGTGTTGGATTTTGGCAAATTTAGTATGGTAGGACTCGTGGTTGAATGGAATTTTGGGTTTTGTGACTTTTCTCGGATTTTGAGACGTGGGCTCGGGGCCGGCTTTTGAGCTGATTTTTGAGTTTTGATTAATAACTTAGTATTTTCTTGCGGAATTGATTCCTTTAGCCCGTATTAATTGTATCACACTGTTTGTGGCTAGATTCAAGGCACTTGGAGGCTAATTCACTAAGCAAGAGCATGTTGGAGTAGGGATTTGCACGGTTTGAGGTAAGTAACAGTTCTAAATTTGGTTCTGAGGGTATGACCCCCATAATATATGTCATGTGATTGGTTTTGGAGGTGACGCACATACTAGGTGACGAGCGTGTGGGCGTGCACCGTAGGAATTATGGCTTAGTCAATTCCATGGAGCTGAATAGTTGGAAAACTTTATTGTTATCCATATATTCTCCATGTGTTATAGAAATTGAACTGCAAATCATGTTCAAAATCATGTTTAGACTATGTGTTGGCACTGTAGGGACCCACAGAGGTCGTTTACATGTTAAATTATCTGCTAAATTGATGTTTTGTACTCAGTCATAGTTTTACTTGCATATTACATCTTAGTCTCTATTGTTCATTATTGATACATCATATCATTATTTTTTGGTCTGATTATTATGATTACTAAGAGCCCGAGAGATTGGAAAGGTTGATGATTGGGTGAGGTAGAGGGCCTAATTTTGTGTGGATATTATGGGATCATGCTGCACTGCAACATGTTTTATTGATTTGTGCCGTAATTAACATGTTATAGCACTTGGGATGAAGGAGCCCCTCCAGAATTTGCACACCCACATTGAGCGCAGTGGATTTATATTGAGGGATGGATCTTCCCTGGGCATGGATCTTGCCCGAATTATTTATATTTAGGAATGTATTTTCCCTGGGCTGGATTGGCCTTATACAATACTGAGTGACTGACTTTAAGTCGATGTATATATATTTGGGATGGATCTTTCCTGGGCTGGATTGGCCATATACAATACTGAGTGATTGTGTATTCTGAAAGTGTGAGTGCACAAAGCTTCTAGTGTGGTGCATTACATACAGCATGTACATTGGCATGTAGATATAGAGAGGTTGTATTCATAATATCATTCAGAATTGATCTATCTTACTTGCACTGAGTTTAACCATTGAACTTGAAAGCATTTATATCTTTCTATGTTGAAATTTCTATAATTGAATTATATCCGTGAAGCTCGTCACTACTTTCAGTCCATTATTTAGTCTTGTTACTTCACGCTACACCCTGCACTTGGTGTGCAGATCCAGGTGCTTCTGGACACGGTGGGTGTTGATTTCCTCGCGTAGCTTGATTGTTGGAGATTCCAAGGTAGCTGCCCGGCGTTTGCAAACCTTGTCTCTCCTTCCCTATCTTCCCGCTTTATGTATTTGGTATTAGTCTTTCATAGACATTACTTCTAGATTAGTGTTGTGTAGACGGTCATGTACTCAGTGACACCCTGATGTTGGGAACTTTCGTATTGGGTTTTTGACTTTCTATCCAGTTTTTGAGGGTTTTGATGATTTACACCTGTGTTATTCTTATTTTTCATTTAAAAGTGTTAGTCTGTGTGAGGTGCCGGCTTGCCTAGTACTATGATAAGTGCCATCATGACAGGTCGAGTTTTGGGTCGTGACAAGTTGGTATCAGAGCCTAGGCTACATAGGTCTCACGAGTCATGAGCAGGTTTAGTAGAGTCTTGCGGATCGGTACAGAGATGTCTCTACTTATCTTCGAGAGGTTGCCAGACCCTTAGGAAACCTCACATTCTTGTATTCTTGTCGTGCTAACTTGTTGATTCCGGTAACTAAACTTTTGTATTCTATTTTTTAACAGTTGGTGAGGACACATGCTATCAGACATGATGGATAGCCACTAGTACCACCAGCTAGGGCCACGAGATGCCAAGGTCATGGTAGGGGCAGAGGTGCAGCTCGTACAACAGCTAGTGCAGCATCTGCAGATCCACCAGTTGTTCCAGCTCAGGAGCAATTTCCCGATAAGGTTGAGCCAGTGGGGCCAGCTCAGGCACCAGCCGTGCCCATTGTGACTCCAGGCCTTCAGGAGGCTTTGGCCCAGATATTGATTGTTTGCACTGGCCTTGCTCAGGTAGTTTTGGCTCAGGCCGCGCCAGTCACTTCTCAGGCCAGGGGAGGTACTCATACCCCCGCCGCTCGTACTCCAGAGCAGGTGATACAGGGACTTCAGATACCGGGGGTACTACCAACCCAGCTGGTTGTAATTGCTTAGGCCTAGGTGGGTCCCGTTATAACTGATGATGAGCAGAGGAGATTAAAGATATTTGGGAGGCTCCAGCCTCCAGCATTCAGTGGGCCGAGTCTGAGGATGCCCAGGACTTTTGGACAGGTGCCAGTGGATTTTTCGCACAACATGTATTCTGGAGACCATTGGGGTCTCGTTCACTACTTTTCAGTTTACTGGGGCTGCCTTCAAATGGTGGGAGGATTACAAGAGGCGCATGCCAGTTGGTGCAACACCATTTACATGGCGTGAGTTCTCTGTTCTCTTCTTGGAGAAGTTCGTGCCACAGTCTTGCAGGGAGGAGCTACGCCAACAGTTTGAGTAGCTACGTCAGGATGGCATGTCTGTGACTCAGTACGAGATGAGATTTTTTGAATTGGACCATCACGCAGTTTGGTTGGTTCCCACGGATAGGGAGAGGATTAGGAGGTTCATTGATGGCCTCACATATCAGCTGTGGTTGCTTATGACTCGGGAGAGGGTATCTGGTGCTACTTTCGATGAGGTGGTCGATATTACTCGACAGATAGAGATGGTCTGTAGTCAGGAGAGGGAGGCCAAGAGGCCTCGAGGTTCGGGTGGTCCCAGTGGTGTTCATTCTGGGGGACAGCCTTACCACAGCAGAGGTCGTCCTTATAGGCTCGTTGAGATGGCTCGTCCAGTTCACCGTGGTGCATCATCCAGCCATGGTTCATACAGTGCTCATCAGAGTCAGTCATCTCTCACTGCCCTTCCAACTCAGAGTTCGTCCCGTGGTCCTTTATTTTAGGGTTCATCTATACCGGGTGATTCTAGCGGGTATTCTGGTTCTCGGGGTACGCCTTAGTACTTGCCGCCATTTTCAGAGAGGGGTTGTATTGATTGTGGAGATTTGGGTCACATAAAGAGATATTGCACCCCACCTTTCGGGAGGTCCAGATCAGCATAGGAGTCAGACTACGACTTCAGCACCAGTTACTTCACCACCCGCCTAGCCAGCTCGGGTTGGGGCTCAGTCAGCTAAGGGTCACCCAAGAGGGGGAGGCCGATCAGTTGGCCGTCAGGCCCGATTCTATGCTATCCCTGCCAGACCAGATGTTGTTGCTTCAGATGCAGTGATCACATGTATTATCTCAGTATACCACAGGGATGCCTCTATATTATTTAACCATGGTTTCACTTATTTGTATGTATCATCATATTTTCCTCATTATCTGGATATGCCCCGTGAGTACTTAGTTTCATCTGTTCATATATCTATGCCAGTGGGCGACACTATTATTGTGGACCTTGTATATCAATCATGCGTAGTGACCATTGGGGGATTGGAGACTAGAGTTGATCTCTTATTACTTAGTATGGTTGATTTACATGATCTTGGGTATGGATTGGTTGTCTACATGTCATGATGTTCTGGATTGTCATGCTAAGACCGTGACGTTGGTGATGCCGGGGTTGCCAAGGATTGAGTGGAGAGGTTCTCTAGACTATGTTCCCAACATAGTAATTTCATATTTGAAGGCCCAGCAGATGGTTGGGAAGGGTTGTTTATCGTATTTGGCCTTTGTGAGGGATGTTGGTGTTGATATTCCTACTATTGATTCTGTTCCGGTGGTGCGTGACTTTCCGAATGTGTTTCCTACATACCTACTGGGCATGCCACCCGACAGTGATATTGACTCGGGTATTTACTTGGTGCCGGGCACTCAGCCCATTTATATTCCTTCGTATCGTATGACACCAGCTGAGTTGAAGGAATTGAAAGAGCAGCTTCAGGAACTTCTTGATAAAGGGTTTATTAGGCCTAGTGTGTCGCCTTGGGGTGCACCAGTTCTGTTTGTGAAGAAGAAGGACGGTACTCTGCGGATGTGCATCGACTATAGGAAGTTGAACAAAGTTACAATCAAGAACAAGTTTCCTTTGCCGCGCATTGATGATCTATTTAACCAGTTTCAGGGAGTGAGGGTATTTTATAAGATTGATTTGAGGTCTGGGTACCACCAGTTAAAGATTCGAGACTCGGATATTCTTTTGGGCTGACCAATGCCCTAGCAGCATTTACGCATCTGATGAACAGTGTATTTCAGCCTTATCTCGACTCGTTTGTCATAGTGTTCATTGATGATATCCCGGTGTACTCTCGTAGCCAGGAGGAGCATGCCCAATATTTGAGGGTTGTGTTGCAGCGGTTGAGAGATGAGAAGCTTTATGCCAAGTTCTCCAAGTGTGAGTTTGGGCTTAGTTCAGTGGCGTTCTTAGGGCATGTGGTGTCCAGTGAGGGGATTCAGGTGGATCTGAAGAAGATTGAGGCGGTTCAGAGTTGGCCCAGACCGTCCTCAACTACGGTGATTCGGAGTTTTCTCGACTTGGCCTGTTATTATCGTTGCTTCGTGGAGGGTTTCTCATTTATTGCATCGCCCTTGACCAAATTGACCCAAAAGGGTGCTACTTTCAGGTGGTGGGATGAGGGTGAGGATAACTTTCAGAAGCTCAAGACTGCCTTGACCACAGCTCCAGTTCTAGTTTTTCCTTCAACTTCAGGCTTTTATACAGTGTATTGTGATGCTTCTCAGATTGGTATTGGGTGTGTCTTGAGGCAGGAGGGTAGAGTGATTGCATATGCTTCGCGTCAGTTGAAGCCCCATGAGAAAATTTACCCTGTTCATGACTTGGAGTTGGCTGCCATCGTTCATGCATTGAATATTTGGAGGCACTATCTCTATGGTGTGTCTTGTGAGGTATTTACAGATCATTGTAGTCTCCAGCACTTGTTCAAACAGTAGGATCTAAATTTTAGGCATCGGAGATTGTTGAAGCAGCGAAAGGATTATGGCATCACCCTTCTATATCATCCCAGGAAGTCAATGTGGTGGCTGATGTCTTGAGTAGAAAAGCGGTAAGTATGGCTAGCCTTGCATTCATTCCTATTGGTGAGATACCTCTTACAATTGATGTTCAGGCCTTGGCTAACCAGTTCATGAGATTAGATCTTTCGGAGCCCAGTCGGGTTCTAGCGTGTGTGGTTTCTCGATCTTCCTTATATGATCGCATCAGAGAGCTTAAGGACATGGTTTAGCACGATGATGCCAAAGACGTTACTATTGGGGATGATGGGGTCTTGAGGATGTAGGATCAGATTTGTGTGCCTAATGTAGATGGGCTACGTGAGTTGATTCTTGAGGAGGTCCACAGTTCACAGTATTACATTCATCTAGATGTCGCGAAGATGTATCAAGACTTGAGGCATCATTATTGGTGGAGGAGAATAAAGAAAGATATAGTGGGATTTGTAGCTCGGTGCCTTAACTGTCAGCAGGTGAAGTATGATCATCAGAGACCGAGTGGATTGCTTCAGAGGCTTGAGATTCCAGAGTGGAAGTGGGAGCGGATCACCATGGATTTTTTAGTTGGGATTCCATAGACTTCGAGGAATTTTGATGCTATTTGTGTGATTGTGGATCGGCTGACCAAGTCCGCACACTTCATTTAAGTTGGGACTACTTATTATTCAGAGCGGTTGGCTGAGATTTACATCTGCGAGATTGTTCGCCTTCACGGTGTGCTAATGTCCATCATTTCAGATTGGGGCACGCTGTTTACATCGCAGTTTTGGAGAGCCGTGCAGCGAGAGTTGGGCACCCAGGTTGAGTTGAGTACAACATTTCACCCTCAGACGAACGGATAGTCAGAGCGCACTATTCAGATATTGGAGGACATGCTACGTGTTTGTGTCATTGATTTTTGGGGTTCTTGGGATCAATTTTTGCCGCTCGCGGAGTTTGCCTATAACAACAGCTACTAGTCAAGCATTCATATGGCTCCATATGAGGCTCTATATGGGAGACGGTGTCGATCTCCGGTGGGTTGGTTCGAGCCGGGGGAGGCTAGGCTATTGGGTACTGACTTGGTTCAGGATGCTTTAGACAAGGTTAAATTGATTCAGAATCGGCTTCACACGGTGCAGTATAGACAGAAGAGTTACGCCAATAGGAATGTTCATGACATTTCTTTCATTGTTGGGGAGAAGGTACTGCTCAAGGTGTCACCCATGAAGGGTGTTATGAGGTTCGGGAAGAAGGGCAAGTTGATCCCTTGGTATATTAGGTCATTTGAGGTACTTCAGAGGATTGGATATGTGGCTTACAAGCTTGCCTTGCCACCTAGTTTGTCGAGTGTGCATACAATGTTTCATGTTTCTATTCTCCAGAAGTATGTCGGCAATATGTGTCATGTTTTGGATTTCAGGACGGTTTAGTTGGATGGTGATTTGACTTATGATGTGGAACCGGTGGTCATTTTGGATCGGCAGGTTCGAAAGTTGAGGTCAAAGAACATAGCTTCAGTGAAGGTGCAGTAGAGAGGTCAGCCAGTTGTGGAGGATACTTGGGAGACCGAGCGGGAGATGTAGAGCATATATCCATACCTATTGAGACTCCACGTATGTTTTTAGACCCGTTCGAGGATGAAAATTTATTTAAGAGGGGGAGGATGTAATGACCCAGACGGTCGTTTTGAGCGTTGTAGCCCCGTTCCCCCATTTACTGCTCATTTTGTACTTTATAACTGCTATGTGACTTACCGGGGTAGTTGGTTCGGGTCCGGAATGGTTTCGGAATGAGTTGGGGCACTTAGTCTCACGGTTGGAAGCTTAAGTTAAAAAGGTTGACCGGATGTTGACTTATGTCTAGGCGACTTTGCAATGGAGTTTTGATGGTTCCGTTAGCTATGTTGGGTGATTTTGGACTTAGGAGCGTGTCCGGATTGTGATTTAGAGGTCCGTAGTGGAATTAGGCTTGAAATGACGAAAGTTAAAAATTTGAAAGTTTGACCGAGAGTGGACTTTGTGGATACTGTGCCCGAATTGAGGTTCTAGGAGTTGGAGTAGGTCCGTGGTGTCATTTTCAACTTGTGTGCAAAATTTGAGGTCAATCGGACGTGATTTGATAATTTTCGACATCGTTCGTAGAAGTTGGAATTTCCTTAGTTTCAATAGGCTTAAATCGGGGTGCGATTCGTGTTTCTGATGTCGTTTGATGTGATTTGAGGGCTCAACTAAGTTCGCATCGTGTTTTAGGGCTTGTTAGTATATTTGGTTGAGGTCCCGGGGGCCTCGGGTTGATTTCAGATGGTTTTCGGATCAAAATTTGAGTTTGAGTGACTGTGGTAGCTGAAGCTTTCTGGTGCAATCGCACCTGCAAAACATGGTCGCAGGTATGAGCTTGGGAGCTCAGGTGCGGCCAGGAGTAAGGAGAACTGAGGGAGCAGGTGCGAAGGATTTTCCTCACCTGCGTGGTCGCAGATGCGGTCTGAGGGGTACATAAGCGGAGTTTGGCCAGTGGGGAGGTTGCGTAGGTGCGATGGGAATTCCGCACTTGCGGTTGCGCAGATGGTAGGGTAGGATCGCAGAAGCGGGGGCCCATTCCCAGTGGTTCACCACAGAAGCGGAAGTATTGTCGCTTCTGCGACGCCGCAGATGCAGTTAAGTTTTCGCAGAAGCGGAAGGGTTGGACAGAACATTTAAATTCAAGGGTTCGCGATTTTGCTTCGTTTTAAACATTTCAAGCTCGGGAATGAGCGATTTGTGAGAGGATTTTCAAGGGGTTTCTGGAGGTAAGTCCCTTGTGCTCATTTTTAATCAATATTCGTGTTTCCCCATTGAATTTCCCACCTAGTTTGTGTGTATTTACGGTGGAATTTGGGAGTTTGAGGCTAGGGATTTAGAGAGTTGAATTTGGGGATTTGGGTGGCGATTTGGTGTCGGAATTTGGCAAATTTGGTATGGTTGGACTCGTGGTTGAATGGAATTTCGGGTTATGTGACTTTTATCGGATTTCGAGATGTGGGCCCGTGGGCCGGCTTTTGAGCCAATTTTGGACTTTTGATTAATAACTTAGTATTTTCTTATAGAATTGATTCCTTTAGCCTGTATTAATTGCATCAAACTATTTGTGGCTAGATTCGAGGCTTTTGGAGGCCGATTCTTGAGGCAAGAGCATGTTGGTGTCGGGATTTTCACGGTTTGAGGTAAGTAACAGTTCTAAATTTGGTTACGAGGGTATGAAATCCTATAATGTGTGTCATGTGACTTGTTTTGGAGGTGACGCACATGCTAGGTGACGGGCGTGTGGGTGTGCACCATAGGAATTATGTCTTAGTCAATTCCATGGAATTGAATAGTTGGAAAATCTATTGTTATCTGTATATTCTCCATGTGTTATAGAAATTGAACTTCAAATCATGCTAGAAATCATGTTTAGACTATGTGTATGTACTGTAGGGACCCACAAAGGTCGTGTACATGTTGAATTATCTGCTAAAATTGCTATTTTATACTCAATCATAGTTTTTCTTGCATATTACATCTTAGTCTCTATTATTCATTATTGATACATCATATCATTGCTGTTTGGACTGATTATCATGATTACTGAGAGCCCGAGAGACTGGAGAGGTTGATGACTGAGTGAGGCCGAGGGCTTGAGTTTGTGAGGATATTATGGGATCGGACTGCACGCCGTAGCATATTTTATTGATTTGTGCCATGATTGGCTTGTTATAGCGCTTTAGCTGAAGGAGCCCCTCCGGAGTTTGCACACCCACAGTGAGCGCAGTGGATTTATATTGAGGGGTGGATCTTCCCTAGGCATGGATCTTTCCCGAATCATTTATATTTAGGGTTGGATTTTCCCTGGGCTGGATTGACCTTATACAGTACTGAGTGACTGACTGTCAGTCGATACATATATATTTGGGATGGATCTTCCCTGGACTGGATTGGTCATATACAGTACTGAGTGATTGAGTATTCTAAAAGTGTGAGTGCACGGAGCTTCTAATGTGGTACATTACATACAGCATGTACATTGGCATGTAGATATAGAGAGGTCGTATTCCTCATAGCGTTCAGAATTGATTTATCTTACTTGCGCTGAGTTTAACTGTTGAAATTGAAAGCATGCCTATCTTTCTATGTTGCAATTTCTGTAATTGAATTATATCCGTGAAGCTCGTCACTACTTTAAGTCCATTATTTAGTCTAGTTACTTACTGAGTTGGTTGTGCTCATGCTACACCCTGTACTTCGTGTGCAGATCCAGGTGCTTTTGGTCACGGTTGGTGTTGATTTCCTCGCGCAGCTTGATCGTTGGAGATTCCATGGTAACTGCCCGGCGTTCGCAGACCTTGTCTCTCCTTCCCTATCTTCCCACTTTATGTAACTGGTTTTAGTCTTTCATAGATATTGCTTCTAGACTAGTGTTATGTAGACGCTCATGTACTCAGTGACACCCCGATGTTGGAAATTTCCGTATTGTGTATTTGAATTTCTATCTAGTTTTTGAGGGTTTTGATGATTTACACCTGTGTTATTCTTATTTTTTATTTAAAAGTGTTAGTATGTGTGAGGTGTCGTCTTGCCTAGTACTTTGATAGGCGCCATCTCGACAGGTAGAGTTTTGGGTCGTGAAATCTAGCTAGCGATCGACTGACCCCAAAATACCTGGATCTGCACAAAATATGCAGAAGTTTAGTATGAGTACACCACAGCAGTACCTAGAAAGTATCTAGACTAACCTTGGTAGGGGAGTGACGAGGGACAGTCAAGAAACCTACTAGACTAAATAACCAGAACAAGTATAAAGGTGAACTTACGGGGAAACAATGTTAATATAAATCTAAGCATGGTAAGGAAGACAAAACAATACTCGCAATGAAACACTAGAAACAACAATTAGCAACAAGAAGCAAATAGATAGTAATGTTGTAGAGTAAGCTGGACACAGTCAAAGTCCGATGAAAACAAATAAGGGAGAACAAGTAACAACTCAACAAGATCAACCACTTTTACACCAGATCTATTCAAGAATTTCTACGAGGTACCAAACCTCTTAATCACAAGTCAAGGCTCCCAATTCTTGAACCCTAATCACTTGGCCTCTTGTGCCCACATTACAAATTCATTACCGCACGGACGACTCGCGTGCCAAGTGAGTGACAATATTTAATATTCTCACGGAACACTTACGTGCCAACAATAACAATGACTTATGACTGCACGGACAACTCACGTGCCAACAGGATAACTCTCACACAGAAGGCAAGTACACGGGAGTACATGTAAATGGTCAATAACATCAGGATGCATCTTCCTAACCGATATGGGTGATTTATTTACGTGTATGCTTGTGCAAGTGTTCTACCACAATTCAAGTCAACAAGTAAGAGTAGAGACAATGAATGTCACATAAGAAATGATCACCACGAAATGTACACAGTATAACAACTACTCAAATAACAACAATAACAATGCCCCCAAGCCATCACAAGTCATCGCAAATCATTCCCCGACATCGCCCACCTTGTCTCGCCACGTGCATAATAATAAAGTAAATGCCTGCCTTGTCTTGTCGCACACGCATAATAATATTCCCACCTTGTCTCGCCACATGCGCAAACCTACATATATAGCCCGCCTTGTCACGTCGCATGTACAAATATCAATATTAACCATAGCATGACAAAAACCACGTGCAAACACCCGAACAAATCCTCCCAACAATATCACGTGCCAAAAATATGACAACACCATAAAATGTCCTTCATAACACATGCACATATTCAACAACATTTCCTCGAAACAGTTTCAATACCACAACCATCCATAGCTCTCGGCTCACAACACTGAGTACAACAGCAACAACAACAACAATGACACGAGAATACAACAATTAAATCAACTCAAGAACTTTGGAACATAAAGAAACGGCAAAACGAGCTCACAAAGAAAGACGAAATAGAGAATACTAGTCTCAACAAGAATATCTCAACAAGGAAGGAAATAATATGTAACAATGATTCCACAAAAGTAAAATTCGACAACAAGGGAGGTAACCTGAGTCAATAATTCCAATTAAGGATGAGTCAACTATGATAATGGATAACTAAACTTTATTTAGGTTTGAGCAATTACGAAAGAGATACAACATATTCAATTAAGGATAAACAATTATGGAAGGATAGCATGGCAATAGAAGAGGCAACAACTTCAGTTAAGGTACATAAGAGTCAAATAGACAATAAGAGTGGAACATGAAGCAATTAAGTCCAATAAATACATGTAGAGGTTAAACTAGCAAATGGGGGGGGGAGAGGGGGTTAACATAACAAAGCAACTTCATATATAATGAACATAAGAACCTAAGAGCCCTAAACGGTCAAATTTCCACAACTAAACCCGAGCACGCACTCGTCACCTCGCGTACACGGGCTTCACATGACACAATTAGCATCAAAGACTCAAATCCTAAGGGGTAGTTCCCCCACACAAGGTTAGGCAAGATACTTACCTCAAACCACGCTCAATAAAATAATTAGAAGGCCTTTTGCTCGATTTTCCAACTCCGAACGACTTGAATCTAGCCAAAACAATTTCATACTATAATTATAACTATAAGAAGCTAATTTAAATAATGAAATAATGATCTTAGCTAAGAATTGAAAAATTCCTCCACAATATCGACCCAGGCTCGCGTCTCGGAACCCGACCAACATTACAAAAACCGAACACCCATTCGATATTGAGTTCAACCATACCAACAGTATCAATTTCCGACCTCAATTTGTCCTTCAAATCATCATTTTATATTTTGAAAGATTTTACAAATTTTCCCCAAATTTCTAACTTAATTCACTAATTAAATGATGAAAGTAGCAATGGATTCATAAAATATAACACGATTCGGGTAGAGAACACTTACCCCAATGAGTTGCTTGAAAATCCTAAAACAATCATCCAAAATCGAGGTCTACAACTCAAAATATGTTAAAATATCAAACCCTCAACATTTAAGTGTTCTGCCCAGCGCCCTTCGCATTTGCGAACAGAAAAGTCGCACATGCGGCCTCGCATTTGTGAGCAAACATTTGCATCTGCGAACTCAACTTATCAGGACTAGGTCAGCATGTGCGGAGAATAAAGTCACATCAATGATATCGCAGAAGTGCCAACAGGAGCGCAGAAGCAAACCACTTCGCATGTGCAATCGCTGGACCGCAAAGGCGGCCTTCACACATGCGTGCCAAACTCCGGAGAAGCGAGCTCCCTCTCACACCACTATGATCGCAGAAGCGACCAGGCTCACTCAGAAGCTGAGCCGCACCTGCGCTCCAATATTTCGCAGGTGCGAAGCACCAGAACCAGACCTGATCACAACCATGAAAATCATCTGAAACTCGTCTGACACACACCCGGGCCCCCCGAGACCCCGTCCAAGCATACCAACAAGTTCTATAACACAATGCGTACCTACTTGAGGCCTCGAATCATATCAAACAACGCCGAAACTACGAATCGAACTCACGAATTTCCAAGTCTTCTAACTCCCAAAACTCATGTCGAACATATCAAACCAACACGGAATAACGCCAAATTTTGCATGCAAGTCCCAAATGACATAACGGAGCTAATACAACTCTCGGAATTGCATTCTGACCCCGATAAGACCAAAGCCAACTATCGGTCAAACCTCTCAACCTTCCAAAACTTCAACTTTTCAATTTTCACTGAAATGCTCCAAATATCATTTTGGAGTCGTCTATACAAATGTCCAAAATAACCGTACGAATCTATTGGAACCATCCAAATATCATTTTGGAGTCGTCTATACAAATGTCAAATTTCGGTCGACTCTTACCGTTTTAGCTTCTAAAACACGAATCCTTCTTCTAAATCAATCCCGAATCATCCGAAATCCAAATTCGACTACGCACGCACGTCATAACACATAATACGGAGTTGCTCGAGACCTTATGTCACCATATGAGACGTTAATTTCTCAAAATGACTGGTCGGATCGTTACATTAAGCTGACAATATTTGTGTCGATGAATTATGATTTCCAAGGTGCAATAGCCATTGTAAGAAAATTAATTTTTCAATGCGAAGTGTAGATGCATGTTCTTGAGACATAATTGGATAAAGAAATTGCTTAGTGATGAGAATTCTTCATACATATTATGTGTAGTCAAAAAAGGAATTGGCCGCTGACTTATAAGTGAAACATCGAGGGGTGGAGACTTTTGCCAATTTGAAAAATATCAACAATAATGGTAACCCAGCCTATGTGATTGGAGATCTCATGAAGTAGTTTCATATGGGTAATAACAAGTCATTAGTTGATCGAATATGCACTATTAAATGATGTCCCTTCCTATGGTGAGTGTATATAGTGCAAGACTTCAAGGAATGTGAGGCTGAGTTATTAAACTCTTAATCTAATAATCCATATCCTTTTATAGGTGGTGTATTGCACTGTAGAATATACTTGATGGATGGACCTATATGAGCGTGGAGTGGTGGCGCTCCTATGAAATTTATGGCAAAAAATTTCTAGAGCACTCATGAAAATCAGGCGCTCGCATGGCCTATTAGCGCAAAATCGTGATAACAACAGAATTGTGGAGGGTGTAATATGATGAATAAGATCCCTAGCTTGCAACAAGAATATGGTTCATAGAAGTTATTAACTTCATCAATTATTCCATAAGTTAAATCTTATTTTATCTATATCTAGTTTATAGTCTATAAGACACCAGATGAATTTCATTATACCCGAAACCCAATAAATTATACTTTCACTCTTTATTTATTATTATTACTAGTAGATGTGCCCGCTCTTCGCGCGGTAATGAAAAACCTAAATAATATTTTACAAATATTCTAGTCTTGAAATCTTAAAAGATTAGATTTTAAGTTGTGATCTATTTTATTATTAAGAATTAACATCAGTTAAGTCTTTTTAGTTTTCTAAGATAAAAAGAAATATTAATCTTCTTAAGTGAATGTGTAACAAATTTATAAGCATGGCTTTTCCGCTGAACATTTATTACAAGTATCTAACTTTTTTCTTTTTAAGTATCTAACTTTTTTTATTCGAATTAAATACTAAATACTTTCATAAAATTCTCGTTGTTTAAAATGTAAAAAAGAAAGGATACTACATAAATAACACCTCTGTAATGACCCAACCGGTCATTTTAACTTTTAGAACACCGTTTCCTAAAAATAAAACTTTTCGTATGTGCTTTTAATGATTTATGACTTACAGGGATGATTGGTTCGGGATTTGGAAGGGTTTGGGTTGAAACCGGAACACCTGGTTCCTTAAGTTAGCCTTAAAAGGATAAGTTTGACTTCGGTCCACAATTTTAGAAAACGACCTCGGAATCAGGATTTGACAGTTCCAATAGCTCCGCATGGTGATTTTGGACTTAGGAGTGTGTTCGAAATTTTATTTGAAAGTCCATAGTTAAATTAGGCTTGAAATGGATAAACAAGAATTTAAGTTTGAAAGTTTGACCGAGGAGTTAACTTTTTAATATCTGGGTCGGAATCCAGTTTTGAAAATTTTTATAGCTCCGTTATGTCATTTATGACTTGTGTGCAAAATTTGAGGTCAATCAGACTTGATTTGATAGGTTCTGATACCGAATGTAGAAGTTGGAAATCTTAAGTTTCATTAAGCTTGAATTGAAGGATGATTCGTGGTTTTAGAGTTGTTTGGCGTGATTTGAGAGCTCAACTAAGTTCGTATTATGTTTTGGGACTTGTTGGTATAATTGGTTGAGGTCCCGAGGGGCTCGGGTGAGTTTCGGACGGCTAATAGAACACTTTTGGCCTTTGGGAGACTGCTGATAGCTGCTGATATTTTTCTTCTAATTTCCTTATACGCGATCGCGTAAGTTGGTCTGCGATCACGTAGGGTAATTTGGGCAAGAGGTGAATTTGTTTTACGCGATGGCATGAATGGGGTTGCGATCGCGTAGGCTTAATTTGGGCAGCTGGAAATATTGTTCTAGGCGATCGCGTGGAAACGTCCGCGATCGCGTAGGTTGGGCCAGCATGTACATCGCGATCACGTGGCGTTGTTTGCAATTGCGTAGGGGAAACTGGAGAGGAAGCTGGCCACGTGTTTGCTCTATGCGATCGCGTGAAGAGGGATGTGATCGCGTAGACCGCGATTGCGTGAGGAAGTTCGCGATCGCATAGAAGAAATCACTGGGCAGAGAGTTTAAGTCCATTTTTAACGATTTGGAGCTCGGATTTGGACAAGTTTTGGGAGATTTTCAGAGAAAACAATAGGGTAAGTGTTCTTAACTCAATATTTGTTAAATTACCCGAATCCATCACTGTTTTTATCATTTAATTGATGAATTGAGTTGGAAAAGTTTGAAAACCCTCTTGGATAGATTTGAAGATTTGAGGGCCGAATTGTTATCGGAATTTAGTGATTTTGGTATGGGTAGACTCGTGGTTAAGTGGGCGTTCATATTTCGTAACTTTCGCCGGATTCAGAGATGTGGGCCCCATGGGCTATTTTTGAATTAATTTCGAATTTTTATTGAAAAATGTAGTATTTTCTTATGGAATTTATTCCTATAATTTTTAGTGATTGTATCGAATTATTCTTGGCTAGATTCGAGCCACACAGAGTTGGATAATCGTGGAAAAGGCCTTCTATTGGATTAAATTGGAGCAAATTGAGGTAAGTCTCTTGTCTAATCTTGTGAGGGGGAAATTACCCCATAATAATTAAAGTAATAATTGTTGCTAATTATGGGGGCTACGTATGCACGAGGTGACGAGAGTCCGTGCGTAGCTACTATTAATGCTAAAGTTCGGGTAGTTTAGGACTCAAAGCATGAATTACTTGTGTAAATTATATTCTTTGTTTAATTAATATTATTTGATATATATATATATATATTGTGAATTTGATATATACATATATTGTGAATTGTTAGATAAAAATATTAAAGGATGAAAATCTCATATACTTGATTTTCTGTTTTAATTAATTAATTGTTAAGAGAAATTTGTTCTTCCTCCTGAATTTATCTTATAATAAATATACTCTCATTCCGGAGGTACATAAGAAAATGCCCTCCTTTCTTGTGAAGCGGGCCGAACACCTCGGCAGGATAGATGCATCTATGGATCGTGACGCACGTCTCTCGGCAGTGTACCCGACACTCTGGATCGGGCCGTACGACCTCGGCAGAAATCGTGCTTAATAATAATAATTACACGATACTTTGATAGTTTATTGCAGCTTGCGAAACTAATTGATAAATTAAAAATCTTTGGAATTTAATGAATTATTATTCCTGCTTGTTAAGAAATTATTGTTATTCCTGTAAATGAGACTAATTGATAAATTTGAAAATTTATTGGAATTGAAGGAATGTAATTATTATATTGAGAATTGTTGCATTTGAAGGAATTTAATTATTTCTGTTGGTTAAATAAATTATTATAAATTCTGTGAATCATGCTCATTTAGATATTCTAGTTTTATTTCAATTATTATTATTGACCCATAGTGAGCGTCAAAATCGGCCATCTCGTCTCTACCACTTGGAGATTAGGCTTGATACTTACTGGGTACACATTGTTTACGTACTCATACTACACTTGCTGCACTTTTTGTGCAGGATCTCAGACAAGTACTAGTGGGCGACCTATCATCTTACACCCACGTTATCTAGGGGCATAGTGGTGAGCTGCCTTTCTGAGCCGTTCTACAGCTACCCGGTGTCTCTCCTTGTATTTTTCATTCTGTCTATTTTTATTTCAGACAGTGTTTGAGGTTTTGTATAATCTACTAGATGCTCATACACTTGTGACACCAGGTCTTGGCACACACATTGGTAGAATTTGGAATTGTATTATTATTCTTTTTTGGATTTAAGTTAATGGGTTTCTTTTCTAATTTCTTAATATTGCTAGTAAAATAATAAAATTTCTTAGAAAAGTATTCTGAAAATAATTAATGAATGTTTGATTTATTAAGTTGGCTTGCCTAGCCGTAGTATTGGGCGCCATCACGACCTATAGGTGAAATTGGGTCGTGACAATATGGTATCAGAGCACTAGGTTCACGTAGGTCTCACAAGTTATGAGCAGACCTAATAGAGTCTTGCGGATCGGTACGGAGACGTCTGTACTTATCTTCGAGAGGCTATAGGGTGTTAGGAAACTACCTTTCTTCATATTCCATCGTGCAATTAATGTAGTACTAAATATCCTTCTCTTATTCTCTCACAGATGGTGAGAACGCGCTCTAATGAGGTTCCAGACCAGGGAAGAGCTACTCTCCCAGTTGGTAGAGGCCGAGGCAGAGGCCAAGGGAGGGCTCCAACCCATGGTAAAGGGCGAGGACGTCCCAAGACTGTTCCAGTTATGCCGCCAGTAGGTCCAACAAAGAATCCCATTATTGAGGAACAGGGTGAGGTGCCTGTGGCAGAGCCAGCTCCGGTGGATTTCACATATGCACCTGGATTCCAGGATGCTATGGGTCGTATGTTGCGGTTCATGGACAATATGACTCAGGCCAGTTTTGTTACACCCTATATTTTCGTATGTAAAAATGCGTCGTAAGCAAACTAATGTAGGACAAAAAAATGAGATAATATTTAAAAGTATATAAAGTAAGTTAATCATGTTACCTCTGAGGTTACAAATATTGAAGATCATGAACAACAAGTACAAAGAGGGTTGGACAGTTCAGAAGCTAAAGCAATTAAATAAAACAATGTTTCATCGAAAGTCGACAAGTTGGGAATGTTATAACATGTACCTTTGGGGTGAGACTAGGGTGATTAACATGATAAAGAGATTATGTTATGATTTATATTAGTCGTATTACATCCGTGTGTTATGTTTTTAAGTCAAGCGAGTTGTGGAACAAAAGTCGATGAAAGTCATCACAAGTTACATTCATAAGTTTTACTGAAACTTTGGGTCAAATGTAACTGCAATTTTCTCCCAATATACTTAGAGTTATGGTGTGTTCCACACATCAAATTAAAGATCTATGAGTCTATTTTCCAACGCATTAAACCATTTGTCAATACGACATCGGAGTAGAGAGATATGTGCATTTTTGCGATACTGCGCAAGCTGCTAGGTGACAAGTAGGTGTGTCACCTACTTGCTTAAATGAAAGCCCAAAAATGGGCCATTTCGGGTCGTCCAAAGAGGCCTTTTAAGGGCCTATTTTCTTCATATATTAGACTTAAAATAGAGCATAATAACCAGACATAAGCTCTGCAAAGAATCCTCCCAAAAATTTCCCACAAACCCTAATTGATTTTCTCTCCCTTTCAAGTTCCAATTGGAGGTAAAACTTAGAGTTTGAAGAACCAAGATAGGAGCTGAGTTATCCAACAAATAAGGTGAGTTTACTGCTCTCTTTCATCCATTTTTTCTTCTGTAAATTCATGGTAAGTCGTTCTATACTTGTAAGAACTCACGGGATGGTGATCGGAAGCCGTGAGTTCGAGTTATTCACTTGTAGCGGACTGTTTTGTGGACTGTTTTGTGTTGCTGTTGGGCTGCGTGTTTTATTACTATTTTGTGGAGTTTTGGAGTAGGAAGGGGGTTTATAAACACCATATAAATGTAGGGTGGTTGGCTGGTCGTTCGTCATAACATTTTTGGGTCGTTTGACACTACTACAGTGGTCGTTTTGTGTACGAAGAGATTGGGGTGTGTTGGGCTGTTTTGTAGTATTTGATGGTGTATATAGGGCTGGAAAATGATGTATATATGTTGTTATTGTTCTGTCCTTGTATTGTTGGTGTTATCTTGAAGTTGGAGGAAGGGCATATTATAGGGGAGATGCTGCCCGTTTTAATACAAAATAGGTTTGTCGTTCGTTGTGCGATAGTTGTACCTTTCGTAACTTAACGATAGTATTATTATCATTCTTGTAGATTAAGGTGCGAAGAGGTGAGTTCAACTTGGTGATTGAAAAGATTGTGATAAGGTATGTTAAGGCTAAGCCTTCCTTCATTTTGGCATGATCTCGTAGCTACATGTGTTAGTAATGAGACAAAAAGAGAAGTTCATATTCATGAATTTATTCACAGTATTCTAGTCTCATAAGTTACAATATTATTCCTTATCGAGACTCTATATTCAATTTTAGTATTGTCTTCTTTCAGTCAAGAGAGCAGCAAGCCTATATATACAGTATTACAGTATTTTCATTACCATCGAGCTATAATCGATGGGCAGGCCCCTATTGGGCAACCTCTGATCAGATGGAAAGTTATATACCGAGCCTACTGTGGCCGAGCGCCTATGAGCGAGCCCAGCATGGTCGAGATACATAGCCTAGTATGGCCGAGCGCCTATAAGCGAGCCTACTATGGCAGAGCAGTTATATATACCGAGCCTTATAAGGCCGTACAATTATTTTACTTACTATATTGAAGGAGTTGAGTCAGTATCAGCAGGTAAGTATATCTCCAGATCATCTTTGACTCCCAGTTAATTTCAGTTATCATATTATCAGTTCAGTTTCAGATTTCAGTTATTTTATTGCCTTACATACTCGGTACATTATTTCGTACTGACGTCCCTTTTTTGGGGGCGCTGCATTTCATGCGTGCAGGTTCAGACAGACAGACGGGTAGACCTCCTCAGTAGGTGTTTTCCGAGTTCCGCCTGATCGGTAAGCTCCACGTCTTTCGGAGTTGCCAGGACTAGAGTTTTGTGTACATCTTATGTATATCTGTATATATGTTATGGGTAGGTCGGGGCCCTGTTCCGATCACAGTACATCTATCAGTAGAGGCTTGTAGGCATATCCTGTTGGTTAGTGCAGTATGTTGGGTTTGTATAAATTGGTGGTTTGTCAGCTGTAGTAGCTATGACGGCCTTGTCGGCCTAGCTTTATATTGATATTTAGTTAGTGCTAGTTTCCATTCAGTTTTATATTTTGCTTCGCAAATTGTCTTGCAAGGTGGCCCCATGGCCAAAGTATGACATTATGTGTTCAGAGTCCCTTAGTCGTAATTTGGTACGCCAGGTTAGGTGAGGCACGGGGTGCTTGTCTCGCTCCTAGGTTCGGGGCGTGACAAACTTGGTATCAGAGCAGTTCTGTCCTAGGGAGTCTACAAGCCGTGTCTAGTAGGGTCTTGTTTATAGATGTGTTGTGCACCACATTATATAAGCAAGGAACTACAGGGCATTTAGGAGTTGGTTACACTTCTTTGAAATCTAAATCGTGCTATAGAACTGAGTTATAGGAAATTTGAATTAAACTTATGTGTTGGTGTTTGCATGCACAGATAACGGTGACTAGGAAGACCACGGCTAGCCAGAGGAGAGATACAGTAGTAGGTGAGGGGACCAACAGGGTACCCCCAGTAGATGGGGCCCAATCTGAGGCTCAAGGGGAGACCCCTACTCAGCCATTACCGGCTCCTCCACCAACTACGGAGATTCCTAGGGAAACCGCACATCCAGTTCCCCCTCCACTTCCATCAGATCAGGACTTAAGGAGTGCGGTGCATTTGTTGACACAGTTGGTAGCTACCCAGCAACATGCTAGGGCATCAGCTAGTGCAGGAACTTCTGAGGGGTCTGGGAGTTCAAGGGTCCGAGAGTTTATTGCTTTGAGTCCCCCAGAGTTCACGGGGACAGATCAGAGGGAGGACCCGCAGGATTTCATAGATCAGCTTCACAGGATCTTTCGTGTTATGCATGCCACGGAGAAAGAGGCAGTTGAGCTAGCAGCTTTTCGACTCCGAGATATAGCCATCCTTTGGTATGAGGGATGGGAGAGGTCCAGGGGACGTGATACACCTCCAGCTATTTGGGAGAATTTTTCAGATGCTTTCCTTGACCAGTACTTACCGCGGGAGATCCGACAGGCTCGAGTCGATCAGTTTCTAGCCCTCAAGCAGGGTAATATGAGTGTTCGAGAGTATAGTCTCCGTTTTGACTCATTGGCCAGATATGCACCATCCATAGTTTCTACTATGCGGGACAGGATTCACAGGTTTATAGCAGGGTTAGCCCCAGAGTTAACCGAGGCATGTGCCACCGCTGCATTGCAGGATAGTATGGATATCTCCCGAATTCAGGCATTCGCCCAGAATATAGAAAGGGGTAGGCGTCGGCAGCAGGGTACAGAGAGGGCTGAGCAAGGGCAACGTAAGAGGATGAGATTTCCCAGGTCTCAGGAGCAATCTCAGGGTAGTTATAGGACCCAGTACTTCGGATGGCCACCTAGGCCTCCTCCACCTCAGTTACAGGGTTACGGGTATGACCGCTATACTCAGTCAGGACCAGGTGAGAGCTCACGGGCGTCGGGTTTGCAGCGACAACGAGGTTCTGCGCAGACATGGTCATTTCCTCCGCGGTGTGACATCTGTGGTAGAGGACACTTGGGTCAATGCCGAGCAGGTTCTGATGCTTGTTATACATGTGGGCGTCCGGGGCATATGATGCGAGATTGCCCAAATAGAGATTCTGGGGGAATGGCACAACCAGCGAGTTCAGCAACAGGATCGTCTATGTCCGTGCATCCTTCAAGGCGTGAGTCTCAGTCTTCGGCTGGTAGAGGTCGAGGCAGAGGTAGAGGTTCCAGTTCAAGTGGTAATCAGAACCGTATCTATGCTTTAGCGGGTCGACAGGACCAGGAGTCTTCACCAGACGTTGTGACAGGTATATTAACCATTTTCTCTCACGATGCTTATGCTTTGATAGACCCAGGATCTACTTTATCGTATATTACCCCATTTGTCGCGAGGAAGTTTGGTATAGTGCCTGAAATACTAAGTGATCCTTTTGCGGTATCTACACCGGTCGGAGAATCGATTATTGCTAGACGGGTTTACCGAGGTTGTACGGTGACAATTTGTAGTCGTCAGACCTCAGCTGACCTAGTTGAGCTAGAGATGATGGACTTTGATGCTATCATGGGCATGGACTGGTTGGCAGCTTGCTATGCCACAGTTGATTGCCGAGCAAAGGTAGCCAAATTTCATTTTCCGGGTGAGCCAGTCCTTGAATGGGTAGGTAATACACCAACACCCAGAGGTAGGTTTATTTCCTATCTGAAGGCGAGGAAAATGATCGCAAAAGGGTGCATTTATCATATTGTGCGAGTTAGAGATGCAGATGCTGAGATACCTACACTTCAGTCTATTCTCATAGTCAAAGAGTATGCAGATGTGTTTCCAGATGAGCTTCCAGGTATTCCTCCAGAGCGAGAGATTGATTTTAGCATCGATTTGCTTCCAGGAACTCAACCAATATCCGTCCCTCCGTATAGAATGGCACCTGCCGAATTGAAGGAGTTGAAGGAGCAGTTAAAAGATTTGCTGGAGAAAGGTTACATTAGGCCCAGTACCTCACCTTGGGGTGCACCGGTACTATTTGTGCGGAAGAAAGACGGCTCGCTGAGGATGTGTATCGATTATAGGCAGTTGAACAAGGTAACTATTAAGAATAAGTATCCACTTCCAAGGATCGATGACTTGTTTGATCAGTTGCAGGGAGCTAGATGCTTTTCCAAGATTGATTTGAGGTCGGGGTACCACCAGGTCAGAGTTCGGGAAAAGATATTCCGAAGACAGCCTTCAGGACCCGATATGGCCACTTCGAGTTCCTTGTCATGTCCTTCGGGTTGACTAATGCACCCGCTGTATTTATGGACTTGATGAATAGCCTATTCCGGCCATTTTTAGATCTGTTCGTGATAGTATTTATTGATGATATTCTGGTTTATTCCCGTTCAGAGGATGAGCATGCGGACCACCTGCGAGCGGTACTCCAAACCCTCCGTGATCGTAAGTTGTATGCTAAGTTTTCTAAATGTGAGTTCTGGTTGAAGTCTGTAGCATTCTTGGGGCATATTGTATCAGATGAAGGGATAAAGGTGGACACTCAGAAGATTGAGGCCGTGAAATCTTGGCCTAGACCTACCACTCCGACAGAGGTTCGTAGCTTTCTAGGCTTAGCAGGATACTATCGGAGGTTCGTAGAGGGTTTTTCTTCCCTTTCGGCACCATTGACGAAGTTGACACAGAAAGAAACTAAGTTTCAATGGACAGAGGCTTGTGAGCGGAGTTTCCAAGAGCTTAAGAACAAGTTGACCTCAGCTCCAGTTCTAACACTTCCAGAGGGTCTAGAGGGTTATGCCGTGTATTGTGATGCATCAGGTGTCGGGTTAGGATGTGTCCTGATGCAACATGGGAAGGTAATTGCATATGCTTCAAGGCAGTTGAGGAAGCACGAGAGGAATTATCCGACCCACGACCTCGAGTTAGCTGCGGTTGTCCATGCACTTAAGATATGGCGGCATTATTTATATGGTATTCATGTTGATATATTTACTGATCATAAAAGCCTACAATATATTTTCAAGCAGAAAGAGTTGAATTTGCGACAGAGGCGATGGCTTGAGTTATTGAAAGATTACGATGTTAACATTCTCTACCATCCAGGGAAAGCTAATGTTGTAGCAGATGCCTTAAGTCGCCGATCTATGGGTAGCTTAGCACATGTAGAGCCCGAGAAAAGACAATTAGCTAGAGATATTCATCAATTGGCTTCGTTGGGGGTTCGGTTAGTAGATTCTGAGGATGGTGGAGTTGTAATCCAAAACACTGCAAAATCATCCCTCATAGCTGAAGTCAAGGAAAGGCAGTACGAGGACCCAGAGTTGGTCGAGTTGAGAGAGCGAGTTCCGCAGCAGAAGAAGCCATTGTTAGAGCTCAAGGGAGATGGGGTTCTCAGATACAAGGGTCGTTTGTGTGTTCCAGATGTAGCAGGGCTACGAGACAGGATTATGTTAGAGGCACATTATTCATGGTATTCCATCCACCCTGGATCGACGAAGATGTATCATGACATTAAGGATATGTACTGGTGGAATGATATGAAGAAGAACATTGCTGAGTTTGTCGCCCAATGTACTAGTTGCCAGCAAGTGAAGGTAGAACACCAGAAGCCCGGAGGGCTAATGCAGACTATAGAGATCCCGACATGGAAATGGGAGGCGATAAACATGGACTTTATCATGGGTTTACCTCGTTCTAATCGTAAGTTCGATTCCATATGGGTGATAGTCGATAGGCTCACGAAATCAGCTCATTTCCTACCGGTCAGATCTACATATACAGCAGAAGATTATGCAAAGTTATATATTAAGGAGATAGTGCGGCTACACGGAGTACCAGTTTCTATTATATCTGACCGTGGGGCTCAGTTTACAGCACATTTTTGGAGGTCATTTCAGAGAGGTCTAGGGACTCAGGTGAATCTCAGCACAGCTTTTCATCCACAGACTGATGGACAAGCCGAGCGCACAATTCAGACGCTCGAGGATATGTTACGAGTATGTGTGTTGGATTTTAAAAGAAGTTGGGATGAACATCTACCTCTTATCGAGTTTGCATATAATAACAGTTACCACTCCAGTATCCAGATGGCTCCGTACGAGGCTTTGTATGGGCGTAAGTGCAGATCTCCTATAGGGTGGTTTGATGTTGGAGAATCTGGGTTACATGGGCCAGACCTGGTTCAGCAGGCCATAGAGAAAGTAAAGGTTATCCGGGAGCGACTGTTGACAGCTCAGAGTCGTCAGAAGTCATATTTTGACGTGCGGCGACGAGACTTAGAGTTCAGGATTAATGACTGGGTATTCTTAAAGGTATCACCTATGAAGGGCGTGATGAGGTTTGGCAAGAAAGGAAAGCTTAGCCCACGGTATATTGGGCCTTATAGGATCATTCGGAGAGTGGGCCAACTAGCTTATGAGTTAGAGTTGCCCTCAGAATTGGAGTCTGTCCATCCGGTTTTTCACGTATCTATGCTACGGAAGTGCATTGGCGATCCTACCCGAGTGGTGCCCACGGATGATGTACAGATTACAGAGGACTTGTCATATGAGGAAATTCCAGTTGCCATCCTAGACCGACAAATCCGCAATCTACGAAATAAGGAGGTAGCTTCCGTAAAGGTTTTATGGAGGAGCAAGAATGTAGAAGAGATGACGTGGGAATCGGAGGAAGAAATGAAGTCTAAATACCCCCACCTATTTCAAAATGAAGATATGGTTCGAGATGGGACGCTACAACATAGCTCTATGTAGGCTAGCAGGTCATCAGGTAAGCTTTTATTTTTCACTTTCAATATTTATGATTTACGGTCGGTGAGGCAAATTGCTGCTATTTATAAAGATTGGCCATGTGTGGCATGCATAGTATGTTTCTGGCTACGTGCAGATTGGTTTTAACCTAGTGTACGAAGGATACTCTGGAAAAAGTTTCCAAAGTCTCCAAGAGTAAACATTCGAGGACGAATGTTCCCAAGGGGGGAGTGATGTTACACCCTATATTTTCGTATGTAAAAATGCGTCGTAAGCAAACTAATGTAGGACAAAAAAATGAGATAATATTTAAAAGTATATAAAGTAAGTTAATCATGTTACCTCTGAGGTTACAAATATTGAAGATCATGAACAACAAGTACAAAGAGGGTTGGACAGTTCAGAAGCGAAAGCAATTAAATAAAACAATGTTTCATCGAAAGTCGACAAGTTGGGAATGTTATAACATGTACCTTTGGGGTGAGACTAGGGTGATTAACATGATAAAGAGATTATGTTATGATTTATATTAGTCGTATTACATCCGTGTGTTATGTTTTTAAGTCAAGCGAGTTGTGGAACAAAAGTCGATGAAAGTCATCACAAGTTACATTCATAAGTTTTACTGAAACTTTGGGTCAAATGTAACTGCAATTTTCTCCCAATATACTTAGAGTTATGGTGTGTTCCACACATCAAATAAAATATCTATGAGTCTATTTTCCAACGCATTAAACCATTTGTCAATACGACATCGGAGTAGAGAGATATGTGCATTTTTGCGATACTGCGCAAGCTGCTAGGTGACAAGTAGGTGTGTCACCTACTTGCTTAAATGAAAGCCCAAAAATGGGCCATTTCGGGTCGTCCAAAGAGGCCTTTTAAGGGCCTATTTTCTTCATATATTAGACTTAAAATAGAGCATAATAACCAGACATAAGCTCTGCAAAGAATCCTCCCAAAAATTTCCCACAAACCCTAATTGATTTTCTCTCCCTTTCAAGTTCCAATTGGAGGTAAAACTTAGAGTTTGAAGAACCAAGATAGGAGCTGAGTTATCCAACAAATAAGGTGAGTTTACTGCTCTCTTTCATCCATTTTTTCTTCTGTAAATTCATGGTAAGTCGTTCTATACTTGTAAGAACTCACGGGATGGTGATCGGAAGCCGTGAGTTCGAGTTATTCACTTGTAGCGGACTGTTTTGTGGACTGTTTTGTGTTGCTGTTGGGCTGCGTGTTTTATTACTATTTTGTGGAGTTTTGGAGGAGGAAGGGGGTTTATAAACACCATATAAATGTAGGGTGGTTGGCTGGTCGTTCGTCATAACATTTTTGGGTCGTTTGACACTACTACAGTGGTCGTTTTGTGTACGAAGAGATTGGGGTGTGTTGGGCTGTTTTGTAGTATTTGATGGTGTATATAGGGCTGGAAAATGATGTATATATGTTGTTATTGTTCTGTTCTTGTATTGTTGGTGTTATCTTGAAGTTGGAGGAAGGGCATATTATAGGGGAGATGCTGCCCGTTTTAATACAAAATAGGTTTGTCGTTCGTTGTGCGATAGTTGTACCTTTCGTAACTTAACGATAGTATTATTATCATTCTTGTAGATTAAGGTGCGAAGAGGTGAGTTCAACTTGGTGATTGAAAAGATTGTGATAAGGTATGTTAAGGCTAAGCCTTCCTTCATTTTGGCATGATCTCGTAGCTACATGTGTTAGTAATGAGACAAAAAGAGAAGTTCATATTCATGAATTTATTCACAGTATTCTAGTCTCATAAGTTACAATATTATTCCTTATCGAGACTCTATATTCAATTTTAGTATTGTCTTCTTTCAGTCAAGAGAGCAGCAAGCCTATATATACAGTATTACAGTATTTTCATTACCATCGAGCTATAATCGATGGGCAGGCCCCTATTGGGCAACCTCTGATCAGATGGAAAGTTATATACCGAGCCTACTGTGGCCGAGCGCCTATGAGCGAGCCCAGCATGGTCGAGATACATAGCCTAGTATGGCCGAGCGCCTATAAGCGAG
Source organism: Nicotiana tabacum (assembly GCF_000715075.1). Classification (NCBI taxonomy): domain Eukaryota; kingdom Viridiplantae; phylum Streptophyta; class Magnoliopsida; order Solanales; family Solanaceae; genus Nicotiana; species Nicotiana tabacum. The sequence goes on from NC_134081.1 coordinate 72,400,626, forward strand.
CCTACTATGGCAGAGCAGTTATATATACCGAGCCTTATAAGGCCGTACAATTATTTTACTTACTATATTGAAGGAGTTGAGTCAGTATCAGCAGGTAAGTATATCTCCAGATCATCTTTGACTCCCAGTTAATTTCAGTTATCATATTATCAGTTCAGTTTCAGATTTCAGTTATTTTATTGCCTTACATACTCGGTACATTATTTCGTACTGACGTCCCTTTTTTGGGGGCGCTGCATTTCATGCGTGCAGGTTCAGACAGACAGACGGGTAGACCTCCTCAGTAGGTGTTTTCCGAGTTCCGCCTGATCGGTAAGCTCCACGTCTTTCGGAGTTGCCAGGACTAGAGTTTTGTGTACATCTTATGTATATCTGTATATATGTTATGGGTAGGTCGGGGCCCTGTTCCGATCACAGTACATCTATCAGTAGAGGCTTGTAGGCATATCCTGTTGGTTAGTGCAGTATGTTAGGTTTGTATAAATTGGTGGTTTGTCAGCTGTAGTAGCTATGACGGCCTTGTCGGCCTAGCTTTATATTGATATTTAGTTAGTGCTAGTTTCCATTCAGTTTTATATTTTGCTTCGCAAATTGTCTTGCAAGGTGGCCCCATGGCCAAAGTATGACATTATGTGTTCAGAGTCCCTTAGTCGTAATTTGGTACGCCAGGTTAGGTGAGGCACGGGGTGCTTGTCTCGCTCCTAGGTTCGGGACGTGACAAGTTTATTTTCGGCAGACCTAGCCACATCTCAGGCGGGTGGGGGAGCACAGACCCCTACCGCGCAGGCTCATGGAAAGGTAGTTGCTGTATATTAGACTCAGGGTACACTACCTGTGGGTGGAACCCAGCCAGTGGCAGCAGCTACACCTGAGCCCAGACCAGCTGCAGCTGCTGATCCTCAGAAACTATTGGATAGATGGACTAGACCACATCCTCCTGTCTTTGCGGGTGAGCGACATGAGGATCCCCGGGATTTCAATGATCGGTGCAAGGATAGACTATACAACATGAGGATATTGGAGTCTCATGGGGTAGACTTTGCTACTTTTCAGCTAGAGGGCAGAGCCCGTAGATGGTGGCAGTCTTATGTTCTTGGTAGACCAGCAAATTCTCCTCCCATGACTTGGACTGGTTCACCCGTATCTTCCTGGACAGGTATATTCCACCCTCCCAGAGGGAAGAGTTGAGGACCCAAAATCTCACATGTCGTGATGGCGCCTATTTCAATACTAGGCAAGCCAAAAATCCCAATAAACCATCATTTCTTTTAAATTTGAAAACGAAATAATTAATTCAGCGGAAGAAATCTCAAAATTTCAAATATATCACTCCCAAAATCCGGTGTCACTAAGTACATGAGCATCTAATATGAATACAATGTCTGACTGATAAAAAACCATTATCTGAAAGTATAGAACAGTACAATAACTGAAGGAAAGAGAGACAAGGTCAGCGGACACCAAACAACTACCTTGATAGTCTCCAACTAATAGTACTCTGAAATCTAATAATCTCCGTGTCCGAAAGCACCTGGATCTGCACACGAGGTGCAGAGTGTAGTATGAGTACAACTAACTCAATAAGTAACAAGACTAACCTCTAGGCTGAAAGAAATGATGAGCTCCGCAGGTACAGTCCAGTAAAAATAATGGTACAGAAATATAGGCATGCTTTCAAGTTCAACAGTAAACTCAGTACAAGTGAAATAGATCAATACTGCATGATATGAGGCATATGACATCTCAGTAGAAAGACCTCAAGTAAATACTGGCCACAAATTATCGGTCACTTGGTACTGTTTATGGCCAATCCAGCCCAGGGGTGTTCCAACACGTATATATATGCACATCGACTGACAATTAGTCACCCAGTACCGTATAAGGCCAATCCAGCCCTAGGATAATTTATCCCTAAATATAAATATAAGCAGTAAGTAAGGCAAGTCCATGCCCTGGGAAAATCCATCCCAAATATATATAGAAGCAGTAAGTAAGGCAAGTCCATGCCTTGGGAAGTAAGGCAAGTCCATGCCTTGGGAAGTCCATCCCGAATATCGATGATCATCTACGCTCACTGGGGGTGTGTACAGACTCTGGAGGGGCTCCTTCAGCCCAAGCGTAATACAAAGCCAATATGGCCTACTACAGGCGGGCAGTCCCGATCCATATAATAATAAAGCCTTTAAGGCCTGCTGCAGGCGGGCAACCCCGATCCATAAAATAGTAAAGCTAATAAGGCCTGCTACAGGCGGGCAGCCTCGATCCATAAAATAGTAAAGCCAATAAGGCATGCTGCAGGCGGGCAGCCCCGATCCAAAATAATAATAATGTATAAAGCCATTCTGGCCTGCAGCAGGCGGGCAACCCCGATCCATTAACATATATATAAAGCCAAATGGCCTACTGCGTTGCGCAGCTCAATCCCATAAATATCCTCACAATGGAAAATTATTACTGAGTGTGAAATGTATATTTTAGAACAATTAATTCAACAGCATCACGACCCCATGGGTCCTAAAATATCGGCACATAGCCTAAACATGATCTTTATTACTAGCCTCAGCTTAATTCCTCAAACACGTGCCATATGTTCAGATAATAACATGATTCTTTAATCTTTACAACTGAACAGGATTTATTCAAGACACAATTTATATGGTGCACGTCCACACGCTCGTCACCTATTGTGAGTGTCACCTCCAAACAATTTATATCATACCAAATTCGGGGATTCATACCCTCAGAACCAAGTTTAGAAGTGTTACTTACCTCAAACCATATAATTCTTTATTCCTCTATGCCCTTGCCACGAGAATTGGTCTCCAAAAGCCTCGTATCTAGCCACAATTAATTCGATTCAATCAATACCAATTATTGTAATAATTTCATACGGAAATACTAATTTTCCAATAAAAATCCGAAATTAACTCAAAAATCGCCCATGGGGCCACATCTCGGAACCCGACAAAAGTTACAAAATATGAACGCTCATCTAACCACGAGTCCAACCATATAAATTTCACCAAATTCCGACATCAACTCGACCCTCAAATCTTAAGTTAAAGTCTTTGAAGATTTCTACCATTTTCAACTCAATCTTTACCCATTTGAACTCAACGATCCTTCCACAAACCTTATTGGTATGTATAAATAATACTATTACACCCAAGAATCATACTCTTAATCACCCATATTTATCCAAACTCGAAATTGAAGACTAGGGGTTAGAACCTTACCTCTTGGGCGAAGATCTTGTGATATTTCCTTGTTGGATTTCAAAGCTTAAACAAGATCTTGATGAACAAAGCACTTGAGCTTCTTCATCTATCTAGAACACTCTCCCTTCTCTCTAAAAATGTCAGATTTTTGCTCCAAAATGAGTCCCAAAGCCTATTTATCAAAATGGGGTCGGGTTATGAAAATAGGAAAATTAACCCTCCGAAAGCAGGTCTGCGGTCGCATAATGGACCGCATAATGGTATGCGGGTCGCAAAATGCACCACAAAATTGATGCCCAGAAATGAGCTTCATTGGACAGGTTTGCGACCATTTTGCGGTCGCATAACTACTTCTGCGATCGCATAATGGTTCTGCGATCGCATAATTGGTCGCAGAATCGGTCGCAGAATCGCATTTTTCCAGACTTTGGTAATTTGGTCATAACTTCTTGTAGAAATATCCAAATGATGAATGGTTTGAAGCGTTAGAAACTAGACTCAAAGATCTTTCATTTTATAGGTAGATCATCACATAACTCCTCATATATATATAGATATTATAGTTCAAAGTTGGATCTTGTGCGAACTTACTTGAAACTTTAGTCTATTATGAAATTTCCAACTTCTACATTCGATGCCGAAACCTATCGAATCAAGTCTGATTGACCTCAAATTTTGCACACAAGTCATAAATGACATAACAGACCTATTCCAATTTTCGGAATCAGATTCTGACCCCAATATCAAAAAGTCAACCCCCGGTCAAACTTTCCAAAAATTCAACTTTCGCCATTTCAAGCCTAATTCTACTACGGACCTCCAAATAACTTTCCGGATACGCTCCTTTGTCCAAAATAACTATACGGAGCTATTTTAAACATCATAATTCAATTCCGAGGTCATTTACACATAAGTGAATATACAATCAACTTTTCCAACTTAAGTTTTTAATTATGTGACTAAGTGTCTCATTTCACTCTGAAATCCTTTCGGACCCGAACCAACTAACCCGATAAGTCATAAATCAATGGTAAGACATAAATTGAGTAGTAAATAGGGGAACAGGGTTGTGATACTCAAAACGACATGTCAGGTCATTACAGAAGAGCTGCGGTTTCAGTTTGAACAGCTCCAATAGGGTTAGATGTCAGTGACCAATTATGAGGCAAGGTTTTCTGAGTTATCTTTCCATTCACTTATGATACTCCCTACTGAGGCAGAGAGAGTACGGAGGTTTGTTGCGGGTTTACATACTGGCATTCAGGCCACTATGGCTAGAGAGGTTGAGATGAGTACTTCTTATGAGCTAGTTGTGGAGATAGCCCGCAGGATTGAGGGTGTACGTCAGCGGAGCCGAGGGCAGGTTATGAGAGATAAGCGGTCCAGGTATTCTGGAGAGTTCAGAGGTGCTCCGTCTAGGGGCAGAGGTCAGTTCGTGAGAGGGCAGTCCATCAGGCCCCCATATCCAACACCACCGCCTCCTCGAGGTGTTCCAATGCGACCCTACCTCAGTGCTATACCAGAAAGTTCTTATCGCCCACCAGCTATTCAGGGTCCTTCCAACGGGGTATTCAGTTCCCCAGGGCCAGACTCTTAATCAGCAGCCCATCGCACCGAAGAGTTATTATGAGTGCGCGGATCCCAATCACATATGAAGATTTTGCCCCAAGCTTCGGGGTAAACTAGTGCAACAAGGTCAGAAGCCTATGATTACCGGACCAGTTGCTCCACCAGTTGTCCGACCACCAATAGGTGGAGGACAGGTGGGTAGGGGTCGTCCTAGAGGCGGAGGCCAGCCAGTTGGCGATCCAGCTCGATTTTATACTTTTTTGGCCCGACCAGACGCAGAGGCCTCAGATGATTACTGGTATTATTTCTATTTGCGGCAAAGATGCCTCAGTATTATTTGATCCAGGATCTACGTATTCATATGTGTCATCTCTATTTGCTCTATTCCTGGGTGTTTTTTGTTAGTCCTTGAGCACTCATGTTTATGTGTCCACTCTTGTGGGTGATTCTGTTACTGTGAACCGAATCTACCGGTCCTGTATTATTACATTTTGTGTCCACTCAAGACAACATTGACTACAACACTAGTGTTAGTGTTGCCTTCCGGTTCGGGGATGTATACAATGTATTGCGACGCTTCACGCATTGGCTTGGGTTGTGTATTGATGCAGGAAGGGCGAGTTATTGCATATGCTTCATGTCAGCTGAAGCCCCACGAGAAGAATTATCTAGTACATGATTTGGAGTTAGCTGCGATTCTTCATGCTCTTAAGATTTGGAGGCATTATCTTTATGGGGTGTCTTGTGAAGTTTACACTGATCATCGCAATTTGCAACATTTGTTCAAGCAAAGGGACCTAAATTTGAGACAGCGTAAATGGATTGAGTTACTAAAAGATTACGATATTATTATCCTATATCATCTGGGCAAAGGAAATATGGTTGCAGACGCCTTGAGTAGAAAGGCGGAGAGTATGGGTAGTTTGGCTTTCATTTCAACAGAGGAGAGGCCATTAGCTTTGGATATTCAGTCCTTGGCCAACAGACTTGTGCGGATGAATATTTCAGAGCTCAGCCGAGTTCTTGCATGTGTTGTAGCTCAGTTTTTACTATTTGAACAGATCAAGGCTCGCCAGTATGATGATCTACACTTAATGGTTCTTCGAGAAACGGTACTACGGGGTGGTGCCAAGGAAGTTACTATTGGAGCGGATGGCATTATGCGACTCCAGGCTCGTCTATGTGTTCCTAATGTGGATGGACCGAGGAAAAAGATCCTAGAGAAAGCACACAATTCTCAGTATTCTATTCATCCAGGTGCTACGAAGATGTATCGTGATTTGAGGTAGCAGTATTGGTGAAGACGAATGAAAAAGGACATAGTTGAGTATGTGGCTAGGTGTCTAAATTGTCAGCAAATTAAATATGAGTACCAGAGGCCAGGTGGCCTACTTCAGCAGATGACTATACTGGAGTGGAAATGGGAACGCGTCACTATGGACTTTGTAGTTGGGTTGCCGCGGACCTTGCGAAAGTTCCATGCAGTTTGGGTCATTGTTGACAGGTTGATCAAGTTAGCACATTTCATTTCGGTTGTGACTAAGTATACTTTAGAGAGTTTGGCCCAAATTTATATTCAGGAGATAGTTCGGTTGCACGGTGTGCCAATTTCCATCATATCAGATAGAGGTCCTCAGTTTACTTCACATTTCTGGAGAGCAGTACAGAGTGCGTTGGGGACCCGTGTAGAGCTCATCACAGCTTTTCATCCGCAGACCGACGGGCAGTCAGAGTAGAAAATTCAGATTTTGGAGGATATGCTCAGGGCATGTGTGATTGACTTTAGAGGTCAGTGGGGTCATTTCTTGCCTTTGGCCGAGTTTGCTTATAATAACAGTTACCAATCCAGCATCGAGATGGCTCCGTTTGAGGCTTTATATGGTCGGCGATGTCGTTCGCCCATTGGATGGTTTGAGCCCAGTGAGGCTAAGTTATATGGTACTGATTTAGTGAAGGATGCCTTGGAAAAGGTAAAGTTGATTCAGGAGCGACCTCGTACAGCATAGTCCAGACAGAAGAGTTACGCGGATCAGAAAGCACGTGATTTATCGTTTATGGTGGGTGAAAAAGTTCTTTTGAAAGTTTCGCCAATGAAGGAAATCATGAGATTTGGGAAAATGGAAAATTGAGCCCAAGGTTTATAGGCCCATTTGAGGTGTTGAAACGAGTTGGGGAGGTTGCTTATGAGCTTGCATTGCCTCCCAGTCTATCGGGAGTTCATCCGGTTTTCCATGTATCTATGCTCCGTAAGTATCATGTCGAGCTATCACATGTGTTAGACTTCAGCACAATTTAGCTAGATAATAGTTTGGTCTATGAAAAAGAACCAGTTGCCATTGTTGATAAACAGGTTCGTCAGTAGAGGTCCAAGAGGATTTCTACAGTAAAAGTCCAGTGGAGGGGCCAACCAGGCGAGGAAGCGACTTGAAAGGTCGAGGAAGACATGCAGAGCAGATATCCACACATATTCAGCACTCCAAGTACAATTCTAAACTCGTTCGAGAACTAACGTTTGTTTAAGAGGTGGAGAATGTAATGACCCAACCGGTCATTTTAACTTTTAGAACCCCATTCCCTAAAAATAAAACTTTCCGAATGTGCTTTTAATGATTTATGACTCGCGGGGATGATTGCTTCGGGATTTGGAAGTGTTTGGGTTGAAACCAGAACACTTGGTTCCTTAAGTTAGCATTAAAAGGCGAAGTTTGACTTCGGTCAACATTTTTAGAAAACGACCCCGAAATCAGGATTTGACGGTTCCAATAGCTCCGTATGGTGATTTTGGACCTAGGAGCGTGTTCGAAATTTTATTTGAAAGTCCATAGTTAAATTAGGCTTGAAATGGATAAAATAAGAATTTAAGTTTGGAAATTTGACCGGGGAGTTGACTTTTTGATATCGGGGTTGGAATCAAGTTTCAAAAATTTCCATAGCTCCGTTATGTTATTTATGACTTGTGTGCAAAATTTAAAGTCAATCGGACTTGATTTGATAGGTTCCGACACCGAATGTAGAAGTTGGAAATCTTAAGTTTCATTAAGCTGGAATTGGAGGATGATTCGTGGTTTTAGCGTTGTTTGGTGTGATTTGAGAGTTCGACTAAGTTCGTATGATGTTTTGGAACTTGTTAGTATAATTGGTTGAGGTCCCGAGGGGCTCGGGTGAGTTTCGGATGGCTAACAGAACACTTTTGGCCTTTGGGAGACTGCTGATAGCTGGTATTTTTCTTCTAATTTCCTTATACACCAATCGCGTAAGTTGGTCTGCGATCGCGTAGGGTAATTTGGGCAGAGTGAAATTTTTCTACGCAATTGCGTGAATGGGGTTGCGATCGCGTAGGCTTAATTTGGGCAGCTGAAAATGTTGTTCTATGCGATCGCGTGCAAACGTCCGCGATCGTGTAGGTTGGGCCAGCCTGTGCATCGCGATCGCGTGGCGTTGTTTATGATCGCATAGGGGAAACTGGAGAGGAAGTTGGCCACACGTTTGCTCTATGCGATAGCGTGAGGAGGGATGCGATCATGTAGACTGCGATTGCGTGAGACTTTATACGATCGCGTAGAGTTATTTTCTGGGCAGAAGAATTTGTGCTACGCGATCGCGTGAGGAAGTTCGCGACCGCGTAGAAGAAATCAATGGGCATAGAGTTTAACTTCGTCCCATTTTCCATTTTTAATGATTTGGAGCTCGAATTTGGATGATTTTTGGGAGATTTTCAGAGAAAATAACGGGGTAAGTGTTCTTAACTCAATAATTGTTAAATTACCCGAATCCATCAGTGTTTTTATCATTTAATTGGTGAATTGAGTTGGAAAAGTTTGAAAACCCTCTTGGATAGATTTGAGGATTTGAGGGCCGAATTGTTATCGGAATTTAGTGATTTTGGTATGGGTAGACTCATGGTTGAGTGAGCGTTCATATTTCGTAACTTTCGCCGGATTCTGAGATGTGGATCCCACGGGCTATTTTTGAATTAATTTCGGATTTTTATTAAAAAATATAGTATTTTCTTATGGAATTGATTCCTATAATTTTTAGTGATTGTATCGAATTATTCTTGGCTAGATTCGAGCCAGATAGAGTCGGATAATCGTGAAAAAGGCCTTCTATTGGATTAAAATAGAGCAAATTGAGGTAAGTCTCTTGTCTAATCTTGTGAGGGGAAAATTACCCCATAGGTAATTAAAGTAATAATTGTTGCTAATTGTGGGCGCTACGTACGCATGAGGTGACGAGAGTCCATGCGTAGCTACTATTAATGCTAAAGTTCGGGTAGTTTAGGACTCAAAGCATGAATTACTTGTATAAATTATATTCTTTGTTTAATTAATATTATTTGATATATATAAGTTTTGTGCTTCGCGATCACGTGAAGCGGGATGCAATTGCGTAGCTTTGAGACTTTGTGACTCGCGAACGCGTGAAGAGGACTGCGATCGCGTAGAGCTGGGAATTCTGTGCTCAACGACCACGTAGAGTTAATTTGGGCAGTGGTAATTTTTGCTTCGCGATCGCGTGTGTATGTTCGCGATCGCGATAAGTAAAAGCCTGGGCATACTTACCACTAGAGCAACTCACTCTTGTCATTTATATATATTGTGAGTTCGAGTCACAATATATATAAAAGTGGAGGGTATTCACAATATATATATATTGTGAATTGTTAGATAAAAATATTAAAGGATGAAAATCTCATATGCTTGATTTTCTGTTTAAATTAATTAATTGTTAAGAAAAATTTGTTCTTTCTCCTGAATTTATCTTATAATAAATATACTCTTATTCCGCAGGTACATAAGAAAATGTCCTTCTTTCTTGTGGAACGGGCCGAACGCCTCGGCAGGATATATGCATCTATGGATCGTGACTGTGATGACCCAAAATGTCATCATTAAATTTAATAAGTAATTCTATGTTCTAAGACCTCAAAAAGCACTATTTTTCATTCCTCGACTTATGTGCGAAGTCCGTACAATTTTTCAGAAAGTTTTCATGTGAAAAATGGATTAAAATGTGAAACAAAGCTTTAAAACTCAATTGAGTTAACTTTGGTAACCGTTTTTAGCAAACAGACCCGGATCAGTATTTTGACAGTTCCGGTAGCTCTGTATCGTGATTTGGGACTTGGGCATATGCCCGAAATTTAATTTAGAGGTCCCTAGCTCAAGTTATGACCATTTAACGGAACTAGCAATTTAAAGGCTAAAGATTTTTAAGTTTGACCACGGGGTTGACTTTTTAATATCGGAGCCGGAATCCGATTTTGAAAATTTGAAAAGCTCTGTTATGTCATTTATGACTTGTATGCCAAATTTGAAGTCATTCCGGATTCATTTAATATGCTTTGACACGAGATTTGCAAATTGAAAGTTTAAAACTCAAAGTTTGAATCGGGGTGTGAATTGTAATTTTAGCATTGTTTGGCGTGATACGAGACCTCGAGTAAGGCTGTATTATGTTATTGGACTTGTTGGTATATTCGTACGGGGTTCCGAGTACCCCGAGAGTGATACGGATTGAAATCGGATCAAGAACTGGACTTAAGCAAAATCTGTATTTTTCATTCTGCTATAATTGCACCTGCGGATCTTTCTCGCAGGTGCGAGCACGCAGAAGCTAGCCTTTGATCACAGATGCACTCGGGCATGACTGGGCAAAAGTCCGCAGGTGCGGAAACCTGCATGCACCCGCGCGTCCGCGGAAGCGGACCAAATGATCGCAGAAGCGAAGGCAGCGCAGGTGCGCATTATTCCTCCGCAGGTGCGAGGCCTCGCCTGGCAGCCCCATTTCGCAGATGCGAGATTTTTCTTGCAGATGCGAGCTCGCATGTGTGAGCCCAGGCACCGCAGGTGCGGAAATGCCTGGGCACTGTATATATCGAAGAGTCCGATATTTTTACTCATTTTGGTCATTTTGAGCTCGGTTAAGGCAAAGTTTTGGGCGATTTTCACGGGAAATATTAGGATAAGTGTTCTTTATTCTAAATTGATTATATTTCATGATTCTATACTCGTTTATATCATGAATCCGTGAATTTATGGAAGAAAAATTAAATTTTTATAAAATCTTTAAAAAACGAAAAATTAAGATTTGAAGGTCCATTTGATATTGGAATTGGACAATTTTTGTATGGTTGAACTCGTATCGGAACGGGTGTTCGGATTTCGCTAGTTTTTCAGGGATTTGAGATGTGGGTCCCACTGTCAAATATTTTAATTAATTTCAGATTTTTATCCGAAAAATTTATAAATTCATATGGAATTAATTCCTATGATTAGTATTGAATATATCGAATTGTTTGTGAATAGATTTGAAACTTTCGGAGTCAAATTTAAAAGGAAAAGTTATGGTTGAGTAATTGGTAGGAATTTACAAAGTGAGGTAAGTGTCGTGGTTAACCTTGACTTGAGGGAATAGAACCCTTAAATGATTTGTTATGTGAATTGCATGTGAACGACGTATAGGCGAGGTGACGAGTGTCTATACGTCGTCAACTTAATTGTTTGCCTGCTTACTTGAAAAATCATAAATTAATTATTATAATAATTGTTTCTCTCCTATTCTTTGCCAAATATTAATTCTTAAATTCCTGTAATAATTGCAACATGCTTATTTTAATTATGTGCATTAATTGCTACTTGACATTTTGCATATTAAATATTAAACTGTCTATTTTCTCTATGATTTTCATAATAAATTGTTATTTTTCATTGTTTGGTTCATAAATAAATTATAATTATTGTGTGCCTTGATGCTTAATAATTTCTCATTGGACGTGGTGTTTATTGGAGTAAATTTTATTATATTTATGAGTTGTTTAAAATTATATTGGGGGAACGGGTTGCAACAGAATTGATTAAAATGGATATATTGGAGAAGCGGGTTGCACGCCGCAACAGACTTATATAAAAGTCAATATTGGGGGATCGGATTGCACGCCGCAACAAACTTATTTAAAAGTCTATATATATACTTGATTGAAATAAATATATGATAGACTTGATTAAAAGGAATATATTGTGAGAGCGGGTTGCACGCTGCAACAGAAATGAATGTAAAAATATTGTGAGAGCGAGTTGCACGCTGCAACAGAATTGGTTGAAATGATAATGGATTATGACTGCTGAGTTAGCTTTAATTATTATAAATGAGTTACCTGTTTTATTTCTATTATTTGTTGTTGTCATTAATATTGCGTACAGATTAATGTAAGTGAACCGCCTTAGCCTCGTCACTACTTCGGCGAGGTTAGGCTCAGCACTTACCAGTACATGGGGTCGGTTGTACTGATACTACACTCAGCACTTCTTGTGCAGATTTTGGAGTTGGTCCCAGCGGCGTACCATAGACTTGCTCGGATTTTGGAGCATGGCATACGCAGTTTTGAAGTCCCCGTCTATTTTACTTTAGCTGTGTGTTTATTTTCAGACAGCTTTATTTTATTCAGACCATTATTTATATTTATTCTAGAAGCTTGTGCACTTGTGACACAAATTCTGGGATGGTATTTAGACACCGTTATTTTTATGGATTATTTCACTATGTTTCAAACTTTACTTCCGCCTTTGTTTCCTTGATTATTAATAATATAAAAATTGTTTTAAAAATAGATAATATTATTCTAACGTTGGCTTGCCTAGCAAGTGAAATGTTAGGCGCCATCACGGTCTGAAGGTGGGAATTTTGGATCGTGACAGTTGGTATCAGAGCACTAGGTTACATAGGTCTCACGAGTCACGAGCAAGCTTAGTAGAGTCTGAAGGATCGGTACGGAGACGTCTGTACTTATCTCTCAGAGGCTATGAAGTTTAGGAATAATATCACTTCTTTCTTATTCTGTCGTGCGATTTTATTCTGTCATCGATGATTGAACCATTCTACTCTTATTCTCTCGCAGATAGTGAGAACACGTAATACCTCTACCGATGGCTAGGGACCAGAACCCCCAGTGGAAACTATGGCCAGGGGTAGAGGTCGAGGTCGTGCTAGAGGCCGAGGTAGAGCTCAGTTCAGAGCTCGAGTAGCTGCACCTGTTGTAGAACCTCAGGTGGATCTTCAGGAGGAGGTTCCAGTTCTGAATGTACCAGTTGGACCAGTTCAGGTCCCGGAAGGATTCATAGCCACTCTAGTACTTCAGGATGCTCTAGTCCATTTATTAAGTCTTATGGAGGGCGTGGCCCAGAATAGTACATTTCCAGTGGCACCAGCCATCTCATAGGCTGGGGGAGGAGCACAAACTCCCACTACTCCCACTCCGGAGCAGATGGCTCCCCAGAATCAGGCTCCAGCAGCCCCACCAGTTGGGGTAGTTCAGCCAGTTATTGCGGCATATATTTGTTATAGGCCCGCCATTCTTTTGAGGCCTTATTGAGACTGGATAAGTTTACCAAGCTCTTTCCAGTTCACTTTAGTGGTACACCTTCTGAGGACCCACAGGATTATCTTGAACGTTGCCATGAGGTGTTGCGGAACATGGGTATAGTTGAGACCAATGGGGTTGATTTTGTTGTATTTCAGATTACGGATTTCGCCAAGAGATGATGGAGAGATTATACATTGAACAGACCAGTTGGATCGCCTGTACTTACGTGGGAGCAGTTCTCTCAGCTATTTCTGGAAAAGCTCCTCCCTATCACTCTGAGAAAGGAATTCTGCAAGCAATTTGAGCGTCTACAGCAGGGCAGTATGAATGTTACTCAGTATGAGTCCCATTTTGTGGATTTGGCCCGTCATGCTCTTCTTTTACTACCTACAGAGGGAGAGAGAGTGAGGAGGTTTATTGAGGGACTCACTCACCCTATCAGACTTCAGATGGCCAAGGCGATCGGAAGTGAGATTTCTTTTCAGGCGGTTGCTAATGTCGCAAGGAGGATTGAGATGGTTCTTGCACATGAGAGAGGGTAGAGGTCTGATAAGAGGCCTCGTCAGTTCGGTGGTTTCAGTGATGCCTCGTCTGGAGGCAGGGGTAATTTTGGTAGGGATCATCCTCCCAGACCATTTCATTCAGCACTTCATGCATCTCCCGGTGCTTCAGGGAGTCACGGTCCTATTATGACTTACTCTGGGCAGCCAGTATTAGTGCACATTCAGCTCCTATCAGTGCACCACCACTCCAAAGTAACTACAGTGGTTATCCGGCCCATCTGAGTCAGCTTCAGCTTCAGTAGCCACGACATCAGGATGGGTGTTATGAGTGTGGAAACATTGGTCACATCCGGAGGTATTGCCCTAGATTGACGAGTAACAGATCTCTGCAAGATTCTTGTGCCATCATACTGGCACCGGTTGCTTCACCGCAGGCTCAGCCAACTAGAGGTAAGGGTCAGGCAGCTAGAGGTGGAGGTCAAGCCATTAGAGGTGGAGGCCAGGCCATTAGAGGTGGAGGTCAGACCGTTAGAGGTGGAGGCCAGACCGTTAGAGGTCGTCCCAAGGACGCAGTTCAGAGTGGTGGGGCCCAGCCCCGATTTTATGCTTTTCCATCTACGCCTGAGGCTGAGTCATCTGATGTTGTGATCATAGGTATTATTCCAGTTTGCCATAGAGATGCTTTAGTTCTATTTGATCCAAGATCTACTTATTCCTATGTGTCCTCCTATTTTGCTTCATATTTGGTTGTGCCTTGTGATTCTCTGAGTGCTTCTCTGTGTGTATCTACACCGGTGGGAGACTCTGTTGTAGTAGATCATATCTATCGTTCGTGTGTGGTTACTATTGGTAATCTTGAGACTAGTGTGGATCTTCTACTTCATGATATGGTAGATTTTGATGTCATCTTGGGTATGGATTGACTGTCCCCTTATCATGCTATATTGGATTGTCATGCCAAGACAGTGACCCAAGCTATGCTGGGGTTAACTCGGTTAAAGTGGAAAGGAACTCCTGGTCATTCTGCCAGCAAGGTTATTTCTTATATGAAATCTCGGCGTATGGTAGAGAAAGGGTGTCTAGCCTATTTGGCTTATATTCGCGATCCCAGTGCGGATGCTCCTTCTATGGACTCAGTACCAGCTGTTCGTGAATTTCCAGAAGTATTTCCTGCAGATTTGCCAGGGATGTCACCCGATAGAGATATTGACTTCTGTATTGATTTGGCTCTGGGCACTCAGCCCATTTCTATTCCACTATACCGTATGGCCCCGCCTGAGTTGAAAGAATTGAAAGAGCAGTTACAATACTTGCTTGATCAGGGATTCATTAGACCAGTGTCTCACCCTGGGGGTGCACCAGTATTATTTGTAAAGAAGAAAGATGGCTCTATGCGGATGTATATAGATTATCAGCAGTTGAACAAAGCCACTATCAAAAACAAATATCCACTGCCAAGAATTGATGACTTATTTGATCAGCTTTAGGGTGCCAAGGTATTTTCGGAGATTGATTTAAGGTCTGGTTACTATCAGTTAAAGATTAGGGCATTTGATGTCCCTAAAACAGCTTTTCGAACTCGGTATGGGCATTACGAATTCCTAGTGATGTCATTTGGGTTGACAAATACCCCAATAGCATTTATGGATTTGATGAATTGGATGTTCAAGCCTTATTTGGATTCTTTTGTTGTTGTATTCATTGATGATGTCTTGATTTACTCCAGCAGTCGAGAAGAACATGAGCAGCATCTTCGAAGTGTGCTTCACACCTTGAAGAATAATCAGTTATATGCCAAGTTTTCAAAATGTGAGTTTTGATTAGATTCAGTTGCCTTTTTGGGGCATGTTGTATCGGCAGAAGGCATAAAAGTGGATCCCAAGAAGATTGAGGCTGTTCAAAATTAGCCTAGACCTACTTCAATTACAGAGTTTCAGAGTTTCCTGGGTTTAGCAGGTTATTATCGTCGGTTCGTGGAAGGGTTTTCTTGACCAGATTGACCCAAAAAGGTGTCCCATTCAGATGGTCAGACGAGTGTGAGTTAAGCTTTCAGAGGCTCAAGACCGCTTTGACTACGACGCCAGTGTTGGTATTACCCACAGGTTCAGGATCATATACAATATATTATGATGCATCTCACATTGGGCTTGGTGCAGTATTAATGCAAGATGGCAAGGTAATTGTATATGCATCGCGGCAGTTGAAAGTTCACAAGAAGAATTATCTTGTTCATGACTTAGAATTGGCAGCCATTGTTCATGCGCTAAAGATTTGGAGGCATTACCTATACGGTGTCTCGTGTGAAGTATTTACTGATCATCGCAGCCTTCAGTATCTGTTCAAACAAAAAGATCTTAATTTGAGGCAGAGAAGATGGTTGGAGTTATTGAAAGACTATGATATCACCATTTTGTATCACCCCGAAAAGGCCAATGTGGTGGCCGATGCTTTGAGTAGAAAGGCTGTGAGTATGGGCAGTCTTACATATATTCCGGTTGGTGAGAGGCCATTGGCTGCAGATGTTCAGACTTTGGCTAATTAGTTCGTGAGGTTAGATGTTTCAGAACCCAGTCGGGTTCTAGCTTGCACAGTCGCTCGGTCTTCTTTATATGAGCGCATTAGAGAGAGGCAGTATGATGATCCTCACTTACTTGTCCTTAAGGACACGGTGCGGCACGGTGATACCAAACAGGTTGTTGTGGGGAAAGATGGCGTTCTCCGAATGCAGGGTCGTATTTGTGTGCCTAATGTGGATGGGCTTCGTGAATTAATTCTTGAAGAAGCACACAATTCCAGGCATTCTATTCATCCAGGTACCGCCAAAATGTATCAAGATTTACGGCAACATTATTGGTGGAGGAGAATGAAAAAGGATATAGTTGCATATGTAGCTTGGTGTCTGAATTGTCAGCAAGTTAAGTACGAGCATCAGAGACCTGGTGGTTTGTTTCAGAAGTTAGAAATTCCTGAGTGGAAGTGGGAGCGTATCACTATGGATTTTGTTGTTGGGCTCCCACGGACTCAGAGAAAATTTAACGTAGTTTGGGTCATTGTGGAAAGGTTGACCAAGTCAGCACATTTCATTCCAGTGGCAGTTACCTATTCTTCAGAGAGGTTAGCTGAAATTTACATTCGTGAGATTGTCCACCTTCACGGTGTGCCCATGTCTATTATTTCAGATCGAGGTACGCAGTTTACCTCACGTTTCTGGAGGGCTATACAGCGTGAGTTAGGTACGCGGGTGGAGTTGAGTACAACATTTCATCCACAGACAGACGGACAGTCAGAGTACACTATTCAAATACTGAAAGATATGCTCCGCGCTTGTGTTATAGACTTTGGAGGTTCTTGGGATCATTTCTTGCCAATTGCGGAGTTTGCTTATAATAATAGTTACCAGTCGAGCATTCAGATGGCTCCATATGAGGCATTATATGGAAGGCGATGCCGATCGCCAGTTGATTAGTTTGAATCGGGAGAGGCTAGGTTGTTGGGTACCGATTTGGTATAGGATGCCTTAGATAAGATCAAGATTATTCAGGATCGACTTCGCATAGCTCAGTCTAGGCAAAAGAGTTATGCCGACCGAAAAATTCGTGATATTGCATTCATGGTTGGAGAAAGAATATTACTCCAGGTTTCACCTATGAAAGGTGTAATGAGGTTCGGAAAGAAGGGCAAGTTGAGCCCTAGGTATATCAGGCCCTTTGAAATTCTTGAAAGGGTGGGTGAAGTAGCCTACAAGCTTGCATTACCACCTAATTTATCAGCGGTTCATCCGGTGTTCCATGTGTCTATGCTCCGAAAATACCATGGTGATCCGTCCCATGTGTTAGATTTCATCTCAGTCAAATTGGACAAAGATTTGACTTATGAGGAGGAGTCGGTGGCTATTATAGCCCGGCAGGTCCGACAGTTAAGGTCTAAGAGTTATCCTTCAGTTCGGGTGCAATGGAGAGGTCAGCCGGTAGAGGCATCTACCTGGGAGTCCTAGTCGGATATGCAGAATAAATATCCACACCTTTTCTCCAGTTCAGGTACTTTTTTCTAACTGCGTTCGAGGACGAACGTTTGTTTTAGAGGTGGAGAATGTGATGACCTAAAATGTCATCTTTAAATTTAAAAAGTAATTCTGTATTCTAAGACCTCGAAAAGCACCATTTTTCATTCCTCAACTTGTGTGCGCAGTCCGTACAATTTTTCGGAAAGTTTTCATGTGAAAAAAATAGATTAAAATATGAAATAAAAATTTAAAACTTAATTGAGTTGACTTTGGTTAATATTTTTAGCAATCGGACCCGGATCAGTATTTTGATAGTTCTGGTAGCTCCGTATCGTAATTTGGGACTTGGGCGTATGCCCGGAATTTAATTTGGAGGTCCCTAGCTCAAGTTATGACCATTTAACGGAACTAGCAATTTAAAGGCTAAAGATTTTCATGTTTGATCACGGGATTGACTTTTTGATATCGGAGCCGGAATCCGATTCTGGAAATTTAAACATCTCTGTTATGTCATTTATGACTTGTGTGCCAAATTTGAAGTCATTCCAGATTCATTTAATATGTTTTGACACGAGATTTGCAAATTGAAAGTTTAAAACTCAAAATTTGAATCGGGGTGTGAATTGTAATTTCAGCGTTGTTTGGCATGATACGAGACACCGAATAAGTCCGTATTATATTATTGGACTTGTTGGTATATTCATATGGGGTCCTGAGTACCCCGAGAGTGATACGGATTGAAATCGGATCAAGAAGTGGACTTAAGCAAAATCTGTATTTTTCCTTCTATTGTAATCGCACCTGCGGATTTTTCTCGCAGGTGCGAGCTCGCAGAAGCGAGCTTTCGATCGCAGATGTGCCCGGGTGTGGCTGGGCAAAAGTTCGCAGGTGCAGAAACCTGCACGCACCCGCGCGTCTGCAGAAGCGGACCAAATGATCGCAGAAACGAAGGCAGCGCAGGTGCGCATTATTGCTCCGTAGGTGCGAGGCCTCGCCTGGCAGGCCCATTTCGCAGATGCGAGATTTTTCTCGCAGATGCGAGCTCGCATGTGCGAGCCCAGGCACCACAGGTGCGGAAATGCCTGGGTAGTGTATATATCGAAGAGTCCGATATTTTTACTCATTTTGGTCATTTTGAGCTCGGTTAAGGCGCATTTTTGGGCGATTTTCACGGGAAACATTGGGGTAAGTGTTCCTTATCCTATATTGATTATATTTTATGATTCCATACTCGTTTATATCATGAATACGTGAATTTATGGAAGAAAAATCATATTTTTATAAAATCTTCCAAAAACGAAAAATTAAGATTTGAAGGTCCATTTGATATCGGAATTGGACAATTTTTGTATGGTTGAACTCGTAACAGAATGGGTGTTTGAATTTCGCGAGTTTTTTCGGGATTTGAGTCGTGGGTCCCACTGTCGAATATTTTAATTAATTTTGGATTTTTATCCGAAAAATTTATAAATTAATATGAAATTAATGCCTATGATTAGTATTGAATATATCGAATTGTTTGTGAATAGATTTGAAACTTTCAGAGTCAAATTTAAAAGGAAAAGTTGTGGTTGAGTAATTGGTAGGAATTTACAAAGCGAGGTAAGTATCGTGGTTAACCTTGACTTGAGGGAATAGAACCCTTAAATGATTTGTTATGTGAATTGCATGTGAACGACGTATAGGCGAGGTGACGAGTGTCTATACGTCGTCAACTTAATTGTTTGCCTGCTTACTTGAAAAATCATAAATTAATTATTATAATAATTGTTTCTCTCCTATTAATTATTTCTCTCATATTCTTTGCCAAATATTAATTCTTAAATTCCTGTAATAATTGCTACATGCTTATTTGAATTATGCGCATTAATTGCTACTTGACATTTAGCATATTAAATATTAAACTGTCTATTTTCTCTATGATTTTTATAATAAATTGTTATTTGTCAATGTTTGGTTCATAAATAAATTATAATTATTGTGTGCCTTGATGCTTAATAATTTCTAATTGGACGTGGTGTTTATTGGAGTAAATTTTATTATATTTATGAGTTGTTTAAAATTATATTGGGGGAACGGGTTGCACGCTATATATATATATATATATATATATATATATATATATATATATATATATATATATATATATATATATATATATATATATATATATATATATATATATATATATATATATATATATATATATATATATATATATATATTGAAGGATCGGGTTGCACACCGCAACAGACTTATTAAAAGTCAATATTGGAGGATCGGATTGCACGCCGTAACAGACTTATTTAAAAGTCTATATATATACTTGATTGAAATAAATATATGACAGACTTGATTAAAAGGAATATATTGTGAGAGCGGGTTGCACACTACAACAAAATTGGTTAAAATGATAATGGGTTATGACTGCTGAGTTGGCTTCAATTATTATAAATGAGTTACCTGTTTTATTTCTATTATTTATTGTTGTCATTAATATTGCGTACAAGTTAATGTAAGTGAACCGACTTAGCCTCGTCATTACTTCGTTGAGGTTAGGCTCAACACTTACCAGTACATGGGGTCGATTGTACTGATACTTCACTCTGCACTTCTTGTGCAGATTTTGGAGTTGGTCCCAGTGGCGTACCATAGACTTGCTCGGATTTCAGCTACCAGATGAGACTTGAGGTATAACCGCATGGCGTCCGCAGTTTTGAAGTCCCTGTCTATTTTACTTTAGTTGTGTGTTTATTTCCAGGCAACTTTATTTTATTCAGACATTTATTTATATTTATTCTAAAAGCTTGTGCACTTGTGACACCAATTCTGGGATGGTATTAGACACTGTTGTTTTTATGAATTATTTCACTATGTTTCAAACTTTGCTTCCGCCTTTGTTTCCTTGATTATTAATAATATAAAAATTATTTTAAAAATAGATAATATTATTCTAACGTTGGCTTGCCTAGCAAGTGAAATGTTAGGCGCCATTACGGTTCGAAGGTTGGAATTTCGAGTCGTGACAGTCACGCACGTCCCTCGGCAGTGTACACGACACTCTGAATCGGGCCGTACGACCTGACAGAAATCGTGCTTAATAATAATAATTATACGATACTTTGATAGTTTATTGCAACTTGTGAAGCTAATTGATA
This sequence comes from Nicotiana tabacum, assembly GCF_000715075.1. Taxonomy (NCBI): domain Eukaryota; kingdom Viridiplantae; phylum Streptophyta; class Magnoliopsida; order Solanales; family Solanaceae; genus Nicotiana; species Nicotiana tabacum. The sequence continues at coordinate 72,421,439 of NC_134081.1, forward strand.
AATTAAAAATCTTTGGAATTTAATGAATTATTATTCTTGCTTGTTAAGGAATTATTGTTATTCCTGTAAATGAGACTAATTGATAAATTTGAAAATTTATTGGAATTGAAGGAATTTAATTAATATATTGAGAATTGTTGCATTTGAAGGAATTTAATTATTTCTGCTAATTAAATAAATTATTGCTATATTCTGTGAATCATGTTGATCTAAATATTCTAGTTTTATTTCAACTATTATTATTGACCCATAGTGAGTGTCAAAGTCGGTCATCTCGTCTCTACCACTTCGAGATTAGGCTTGATACTTACTGGGTACATGTTGTTTACGTACTATAATACACTTGCTGCACTTTTTGTGCATGACCTGAGGCAAGTACTAGTGGGGGACCTATCATCTTACACCCACGTTATCCAGGGTTATAGTGGTGAGCTGCCGTTCTGCAGCTATCAGTGTCTCTCCTTGTGTTTTTCATTCTGTCTATTTTTATTTCAGACAGTATTTGAGGTTTTGTATAATCTACTAGATGCTCATACACTTGTGACACCAGGTCTTGGCACACACATTGGTAGAATTTAGAATTGTATTATTTTTTTCTTGGATTTAAGTTAATCGGTATCTTTTCTTATTTCTTAATATTGCTAGTAAAATAATAAAATTTCTTAGAAAATTATCCTGAAAATAATTGATATATATTTAATTTATTTGTTGGCTTGCCTAGCTGTAGTGTTAGGCGCCATCACGACCCATAGATGAAATTGGATCATGACATGCCTAGTATAAGAATATCAAACTTTGCGCGAGATAGATTCATATACTTGTAAAAAATAGACATTTTTTATGCACTTGATATGCTGTGTAGGAAGTGTATTTGCTTTCTATAGAAAAATGTTCAAAATTTAATATTTGCGGCATGTCTTTCATTAAAATATCTTTTTCTTACCCATTTATATTAAACTTTAATATGTTGTTCTTCTCTTTTCTTTTCTTCTCTTCCTATCTTTTCTTTTTCCCTACCATATCTCTTTTGTAAATTTTCCTTGTATTTCTTTCTTTTGCTTTTCCCCCCTCTTGCAACTCAATTGACATGAAAATTACACAAAGTGTTCGAAAACACTTTAATAATTTAATACCTTTTAGATGTGTTGCAAGATGTATAAGTTAGATAAAATAACTTTAAATTCGATGATTTGCTCAGTTCATGCATCTATCTTTTGAAAAAAAAATTCTTTGGATAAAATAATACCATATTATTTAAATACCAATATATCGTAGATTATGAAAGTTTTATACTTGATATAACACATCGCAATTAAAAAAAAGTTTTAAATATTTGAAAAGGAACAATCAACCTTTGTGATTTAGATGATATAACCACTTCTAGGTCCCAAAAAAATGAACCAAAGAATAAGAGAACATCAATTGAAAACGATAGTGAGCAGCAAAAAACAATACATGAATGAACCATTAAAACAAAAATACATCCACCAAATCAGAGAAATAAAAGAGAACAAACAACCTTTTGAAACAATTATTATCAGGCAAAAACAACACATCAATGAATAACAAAAAAAAAATGATAAATAGAATTACATCTAAAGTAACAGTGTTCTAGGTCAAACAAATTATATAAAGATAAAAAAACACAAAAAGGAAAAAAAGATTTCAACCGGATTTTATCTCCTCCATATTGAATCAGTGGTATTAATAACAGAAGATTTTATGAATGGAACAGGAGATTTTATTTGGTGAAGGACAGGTGAGAGAAGGAACGGGAAGAAAGTGCGAGGCTATTTATGAAGATTAAAAGAAATGACTCTTGGAAGAGAGAGAGAGGGAGGTTAAATAAGAAGAAAAAAATGAACAAAGCTAAAATATATATATGGATATGATTCCTAATAAATAGTACCGAATTGAAAAAAACGATTCAAAATAACAATGGAAACATAGTTATCAGTAATTTCAAAATCTTTCCTCTGCATCATAAATTAATAACCATCATGTATATGATCACAGTCATTATGTGCATCATAAAAAGAAAAATCACATACGCTGATTCTTCGAAAGTAGCGCAAAATTAGAAAAGCTGGAAGATTTAAAGAGATATGTATCAAAATCATATCGAAGTAGCACTCTGTTGTAGAGAAGTTAAAGAAACGCAGTTGATGCTCGGTGACATCATGAAGAAAGTATTTCGCTGAGAATGAATGAAGTAAGTTATACATACAAATGAAACTACAAAGAGTTAAATGAAAACAATTAAAATAAGAATATAAAAAATTAACACACCTCATGAGTAATTCCACCAGTAGTGAAGATTTCGTTGGACTTTGAAGTAGAATGCAAAATTGCAAGGTCTTTCGGGATTTTCGTTTTCTTAATAGCACTAGACGGTTGTTGTCCGTGCAGAGCACGGGCCCAACGGCCAACACTTCAATAACAGAATCCTAGGATAAGTGATCAACTTTATTAATTAACACCAAATAGTATATGTTAAGTTATATACATTTTGTAAGTTAGTCCAAAAGCTAACAGGTGCATACACTTGTCTTTTCGTGTGTATATCACAGATCGAAACAACGGTAGTTACTTTCGTTTCAGCTAGTCCATAGTATTCAAGCAGGTACCGTGTCAGAAGCGGCCTTGTGTTCCTACCTTCCTTCTGAAACAACTGCTGGTAGCGCCTCTTAGATCACCCGGCATGATTCAATTTAACTTCGAACATAGATAGAACACTTACATAGTTAAGTAGCTATGAGACATTGCAAAGAAAAACTCGTGTCTTCTGAGTTACTGGAGCAAAGTTAATATCTATTACATAAGGTGTAACCTCTTTTGTCCAGTGGCGAAACTAGAAATTTCCCCGTGTTCAAATTTAAAAGAAATGAAAAAAAAATTCCGATAAAGGGTGTTTAATATGTGTTATATACCTCTAAAACATAATATTTTACCTCTGTACATAATGTAATTTTTCGACCACCCTTATGACCATGTGGCTTCGCCACTGCTTTTGTCAGATAACCATTGTGCAAAGTTGTTCAAACAAAACTAATGACTATGGAGAGGAGGGCTAGAGGTAAAGAGCCTATATACATTTTTATATAAGTTCAATTGCCAACTGTGTGAAAGGAAGGTTTAATGTTAAGAGTTAATAAAGAGAATGGTCAATATAGGAAATAATACTACATACATTTATCTGCATATGTTGCAATATAGCCAATAATACTAACTACAATGTAAGTGCTACACAAGATGGAAAGGAGAAAAAACACCATTCAGTGTGTTTGAGTAATGCTAAGTGCATAGGCATTGATGTTAGATATGTTTCATTTAGAGAAGATCACTTAGAAAAGACATATTATATTAGAAGAAAAACACCTACAAAGAAGATTAGGAAGAAAAGACTCCACAGTCCATGACACACTGCAATTATAGAGTACCTGGCGTTGAAAAGGTATACAACATTCTATAAAGAATAGGACTGTGTTGCCTTTTTTAATACAAAAAAAAAAAACATCAATCTCACCATGCATAGTGCTTTTCTTAACATTTCTTCTTAGAATTTCCTGTTGTGTAAGAGGAGACTGTTGAATATACTATGTACCTAAACTTCAATAGGATCATCACAATCTAATAGCAGAATTTTGGAATGATTTCACATTCGCACACCATCAGATTTACTAAACGGCAACACTGTAAAAATAAATTTTTGTACCCTTTTTGCTTTCAAGTACAAAGAATTGTTTTAAAGGTTCATACTGCTTTGAAAGAGTATCTTTATGTCACTTACCTCACTCCGATACTCCTATTTCTTACTTCCTCTTTTTCAATTTTGTTACGTTTATGTGAACAAATGACCATATGCTGGGTTTGGTCTCTTCTTTGGAGTTTTCTCTTGTTCCATCCTATCAAACATCAGTTAGGAAGTAGCTATTAGTGGAGGCATCACCTTCCACGTTTCCAAAGATACCGAAGAAATTTCGAATCAATACCATGAAATATTTGTTTCAACGACACCATTAAAGATCAAAAGGTAAATGCCCCCAAGGCCTAGCTCAGGTGGCAAAGGGTGGTGGATTTGTGTCTTAGGTCACAGGTTCAAGCCCTCACACCATGCAAAGCAAAGCCTGGTATTTAAATAGAGAAGGGTAGAGGGCCGGGCCCATTATCCACTGAGTTTTGAAGGCTGCGATTGGTCCAAAGGATCGGCCCCAGACGGATTTCTTGATCATCAAAAAAAAAATCAAAAGGTAAATACACAAAATGTTTCGATAAAAAGTGCTTCATTTTTTAGATTCGATGTATAATAGTGAAAGCAAATGCTCAAAGGAATTAGTAAGCACACAACACCATAAGATGGGTAAGGCATATAATCAAATACCATATGTGAATAGTCTACTTCAATATTTGTTGTTTCTTTGTCACGATATAGGGAAGATTGGCTCCTTAGCGTACTCAATTTTTGACAAATTTGTCTTCTTCGTCTGCATTGTTGCCCTTTCGTACTATCTGATTGGGTTAGGTATACAAATAATTAAAAAATATTGGGGTGGCTATTCCTTAACCTTAAAAGTTATTAAAGGACTTGGAGTAAGTAAAGGTACATAACAGTTATTTCCTTAACCTTAATTAGTGGGGAGGTGCCTTTTCAATTAATTAATGAGGTAAAAATTAAAATAGGAAAAAAATTTAAAAAAAGAAGAAAATAGATGTAACGACTCGGTCGGTTGTTTCGAGAGTTATAGCCACGTTTCCCTCATTTCTGCTTATTTGTGAATTGTTCAACTGTGTTGAGTTGTTTAAATATTGTTATGCATGATTTGAGGCCTTGAGTTGGTCTGTGTTATGTTATGGGACTTGTTAGTATGTTCGTACGGGGTCCCGAGGAGTTCGGGTGAGTTTCGGATAGGTTTAGGCGGCGTTGTGCTCGTTTTTCTTATGTTTCGACGTCATTTCTTCCAGCATAAATGGTACCACATTAAGCAAATAAGCTCCGATTTCTATTTTGATTGAATCATTAGATCCGTATCATAATTATGGACCCGTAGCAAAAAGAATCGTCAAATTTGGATATCGTATGAGGATTTTATGGTCATTTTACTAAGAATTAGGTTGCCAGATTTTTCAGATTAATTACGAAATTGGCACTGAATTCGTATTTAAAAATCTACGCTATTTGCAAATATTAAAACCTACATATCTCCTTCATTATAAGGCCAAATTAAGTGATTCAAAAGCCTAACTTGACTAGAATTTTACAAGGAATCCATTGAAGGCATAAGAAGCGAGTTTAGGGATCGTTTAGCAAGAGAAACGAGGCAGAATATGTTCATTCGGTCATATTTTAAGTTGGGGAGCTCGGATTTGGGAGATTTTGGGGGCGATTTTCACCATAAGGATTGGAGTAAGTATTGTTTACTCAGTTTTGGTTATATTTCATGAATCCATCTTCATTTTTGGGATTTGATTGATAATTTCAAAGTGAAATTGAGGGAGTTAGGGTTTGAGTTTTAGAGAGTTTAAGTGAGGATTTGAGGGATCAAACGGAGTCCGATTTTGATGAATTTTATATGGTTAGACTCGGAAAAGGACGAGGTTTATTATTCTTTCATTTTTGACTAATTTCGAAATATGGGCCCGGGGGCCATTTTGGCCGATTTCGGATTTATGGCATATTTATGTAGTTTTTATTGTGAAATTTGACTCTTTAGACTATGTTGATAGTAGTATTCTGATTTTTGGTTAGATTCGAATCTTTTGGAGAGCGAGTCCAGAGTAGGATTTTACGCTGTTAAGGTAAGTAACAGTTTTAACTCTGGCTTTAAGGGTATAAACCCGGAGAATTTGATATCGTGTGACTGTTTGGAGGTGATACCCATGCTAGGTGATGGGTGTGTGGGTGTATACCTCGAGTGATTGAGACTTGGTCCGTCCCGTGAGGCCTCATGGCCATCATCTGTGTTTACGTAGTTACTTGTTGTTGAACTTGCCTGCCTTCATGTTAGAGATCATACTTAGGCTTTATTCATGCTCACATTATTTGTACTCAGTCATAGAAATTATTGTACATGTTTACTTCAGTCTCTATTATTTTCTAATATGCTGTGATACTTGATTTGGGTTGTGTTCCCTTATTTGTTGATGATGGTGAGGCTAGTGAGGTACATGATTGAGTGAGGCCGAGGGCCTGATTGTGAGGATATTAATACCATAGCGCGTGAGTTGTCCGCGTAGCACGTGAGTTGACTGTGCAGGTCCAGGTATTGATACCATAGCGCGTGAGTTGTCCGCGTCGCACGTGAGTTGACCGTGCGGATTCAGGTATTGATATGATGGCACGTGAGTTGTCCGTGCTTAGCGCTTGGGCTTTGGGAGCCCCTCCAGAGTCTGTACACACCCAGTAAGCGCAGAGTGTTGAGTGTTTTGAGTGTTTAGTGCTGAGTGCAAGTGATGAGTGATGGAGTGACATTGCTGTGAGGTTGTATTTATTTGTGTTGTTGCTGCATTTATCTGTTAAACTTCTTTGTGGCATTTACTGAGTTATGGAATTTACCTGTTTAGTTCTGTTTATTTTTAAATTGTGAAAATAAATAATTGGACTATTTTACTTAGCTCGTCACTACTGCTCAGTTCCTTAGTTATTTCTGTTACTACTGAGTCAGTTGTACTTATACTACACCCTGCACTTTATGTGCAGATCCAGGTGAGTTAGAAGTTGGCGATCGTTGAGTTCAGGCCGGCTATCTTTGGAAACTGTAAGGTAGCTGTTAGCGTCCGTAGGGCCTTATTACTCCCCTTGTCATTTCTTATTTTGGACAGTTAGACAGCTTATATATCTTAGTTAATAGTTTTAGATGCTCATGACTTAGTGACACCCCGATGTTTGGGGCTCGTTTCCGTATTTTTTATATTATATTTAGAGTTGATTTAGCTTATGAGAAATTCAAATGTTGGTATTGTTTTATTAAATTATTATAATCGATTTAGTAGTAATATTTTTGGGAAATAGGCTTGCCTTGTAACACGATAGGAGCCATCATGACCATGGTTAGATTTTGGGTCGTGACAAGTTGGTATCAGAGCCTAGGTTACATAGGTCTCACGAGTCTTGAGCAGGTTTAGTAGAGTCTTGCGGATCGGTACGGAGACGTCTGTACTTATCTTCAAGAGGCTACAGAACCCTTAGGAAATTTCACATTCTTGGATTCTTATCGTGCGGTATTGATTCAACTTGAAGTGTAACTCTTTGAATTCCTTCCACGCATTCGTATGCGCACATGATCGCTCAGTATCAGTTGTGCCTCGACGGTTTGTGATTCCCTGGATGAGGTGCGAGATGTGATTTCTGTGTGTTGATGTTGGGCTAGTCTGGAGGACTCGAGGCCGGGGTTTGACTATTGCTTGAGCACTGAGGTGTTGATTGTGTGACCGCATGCTTGTGGTACCTTTGGGGATATTTAAGAGAGTATTCAGCGGCTTATGAGCCTTAGGGCGGTGTGGTTTTATGCTTGGGTCTCGTGTGGTAAGTCTTGGTTGAGGATTGTGGTGTTATAGCGGGGCGAAGTATCAATTTGAAGGTAATTCAGAAGGGACTCGGATAGATAGGACATCTTGGTAGTATGTTGGATCGGCATGATAATGGGTATAATTAGTTCTTTGGGTGTGTATGAGGTAATAAGTTCTACACTGTGTAGGTTGCATGATTCTAATTTTATAAGAAATTTCAGATGAGTAAAAATTGATTCCAAGGCTGGTGGGTTTGGTTGAATTGAGAAATTTCAGTTATGTTGTGTTATCGGACCTACATTGGATAGGGGTGGCATGGGATCCCCCGGGGTATGTGCAAGGTAGGGTTATGTGGTGGTTTGATGGTTTTGAGAATAACTCTTGGCTCGTTCGAGAACGAACGTTTGTTTAAGAGGGGGAGGATGTAACGACCCGATTGGTCGTTTCGAGAGTTATAGCCCTATTTCCCCCATTTCTGCTTATTTGTGTATTGTTTAGCTGCGTTGAGTTGTTTAAATGGTGTTATGCACGATTTGAGGCCTTGAGTTGGTCTGTGTTATGTTATGGGACTTGTTAGTATGTTCATATGGGGTCCCGAGGAGCTCGGGTGAGTTTCGGATAAGTTTAGGCGGCGTTGTGCTCGTTTTTCTTATGTTTCGACGTCATTTCTTCCAGCATAAATGGTACCACATTAAGCAAATGAACTCCGATTTCTATTTTGATTGAATCATTAAATCCGTATCATAATTATGGACCTGTAGCAAAAATAATCGTCAAATTTGGATATCGTATGAAGATTTTATGGTCATTTTACTAAGCATTAGGTTGCCAGATTTTTTCAGATTAATTACGACATTGCCACTGAATTCGTATTTAAAACTCTGCGCTATTTGCAAATATTAAAACCTACATATCTCCTTCATTATAAGGTCAAATTGAGTGATTCAAAAGCCTAACTTGACTAGAATTTTATAAAGAATCCATTGGAGACATAAAAAGGGAGTTTCGGGATTGTTTAGCATGAGAAACGAGGCAGAATAACTGGCAAAAATATATATATATAACGAGAGTTTGTTCATTCGGTCATATTTTGAGTTGAGGAGCTCGGATTTGGGCGATTTTGGGGGCGATTTTCACCATAAGAATTGGGGTAATTGTTCTCTACTCCGTTTTGGTTATATTTCATGAATCCATCTTCATTTTTGGGATTTGAGTGATGATTTCAAAGTGAAATTGAGGGAGTTAGGGTTTGAGTTTCGGAGAGTTTAAGTGAGGATTTGAGGAACCAAACGGAGTCCGATTTTGATGAATTTGATATGGTTAGACTCGGAAAAGGACGAGGTTTATTATTCTGCCTTTTTTAATTAATTTTAAGACATGGGTCCGGGGGCCGGGTTTTGGTCGATTTCGGATTTTTGGCATATTTATGTAGTTTTTATTATGGAATTCGATTCTTTAGACTATGTTGGGAGAAGCATTCTGAGTTTTGGTTAGGTTCGGATCTTTTGGAGACCGAGTCTAGAGACGAGGGCATCCCGGGGTAGGATTTTACGCTGTTAAGGTAAGTAACAGTTTTAACTCTGGTTTTGAGGGTATAAACCAGGAGAATTTGATATCGTGTGACTGTTTAGAGGTGATACCCACACTAGGTGACGGGTGTGTGGGTGTATACCTTGAGGGATTAAGACTGGGTCCGTCCCGTGAGGCCTCATGGCCGTCATCTGTGTTTACGTAGTTACTTGTTGTTGAACTTGTCTGCCTTCATGTTAGAGATCATGCCTAGGCTTTATTCATGCTCACATTATTTGTACTAAGTCATAGAAATTATTGTACATGTTTACCTCAGTCTCTATTATTTGCTAATATACTGTGATACTTGATGTGGGCTGTGTTCCCTTATTTGTTGATGATGGTAAGGCTAGTGAGGTACATGATTGAGTGAGGCCGAGGGCCTGGTTGTGAGGATATTAATAACATAGCGCGTGAGTTGTCCGCGTAGCACATGAGTTGACCGTGCGGGTCCAGGTATTGATAACATCGTGCGTGAGTTATCTGCGTAGCACGTGAGTTGACCGTGCGGATCCAGGTATTGATATGATGGCACGTGAGTTGTCCGTGCTTAGCGTTTGGGCTTTGGGAGCCCCTCCGGAGTCTGTACACACTCCCAGTGAGCGGAGAGTGTTGAGTGTTTTGAGTGATGAGTGCTGAGCGCGAGTGATGAGTGATGGAGTGACACTGCTGTGAGGTTATATTTATTTGTGTTGTTGTTGCATTTATCTAATAAACTTCTTTGTGGCATTTACTAAGTTATGGAATTTACCTGTTTAGTTCTGTTTATTTTTAAATTGTGAAAATAAATAATTGGACCATTTTACTTGGCTCGTCACTACTGCTCAGTTCCTTAGTTATTTCTGTTACTACTGAGTCAGTTGTACTTATACTATACCCTGCACTTTATGTGCAGATCCAGGTGAGTTAGAAGGTGACGATCGTTGAGTTCAGGCCGACTATCTTTGCAGACTACAAGGTAGCTGTTAGCGTCCGCAGGACCTTGTTACTCCCCTTGTCATTTCTTCTTTGGGACAGTTAGACAGCTTATATATCTTAGTTCATAGTTTTAGATGCTCATGACTTAGTGACACCCCGATGTTTGGGGCTCGTTTCCGTATTTTCTATATTATATTTAGAGTTGATTTAGTTTATGAGAAATTCAAATGTTGGTATTGTTTTATTAAATTCTTATAATCGATTTAGTAGTAATATTTTGGGAAATAGGCTTCCCTTGTAACACGATAGGCACCATCATGACCATGGTTAGATTTTGGGTCGTGACAAGTTGGTATCAGAGCCTAGGTTACATAGGTCTCACGAGTCATGAGCAGGTTTATTAGAGTCTTGCGGATCGATACGGAGACGTCTGTACTTATCTTCAAGAGGCTACAGAACCCTTAGAAAATTTCACATTCTTGGATTCTTATCGTGCGGTATTGATTCAAATTGAAGTGTAACTCTTTTAATTCCTTCCACGCATTCGTATGCGCACATGAGCGCTCAGTATCGCTTGTGCCTCGACGGTTTGTGATTCTCTGGATCAGGTGCGAGATGTGATTTCTGTGTGTTGATGTTGGGCTAGTTTGGAGGACTCGAGGCCAGGGTTTGACTATAGCTTGAGCACTGAGGTGTTGATTGTGTGAGCGTGTGCTTGTGGTACTTTTGGGGATATTTAAGAGAGTATTCAGCAGCTTATGAGCCTTAGGGCGGTGTGGTTTTATGCTTGGGTCTCGGATGGTGAGTCTTGGTTGAGGATTGTGGTGTTATGGCGGGGCGGAGTATCAATTTGAAGATAATTCAGAAGGGACTCGGATAGATAGGACATATTGGTAGTAGGTTGGATCCGCATGGTAATGGGTATAATTAGTTCTTTCGGTGTGTATGAGGTAATGAGTTCTAAGTGTGTAGGTTGCAGGATTCAGATTTTATAAGAAATTTTAGATGAGTAAAAATTGATTCCAAGGTTGGTGGGTTTTGTTGAATTGAGAAATTTCACTTATGTTGTGTTATCGGACCTACATTGGATAGGGGTGGCATGGGATCACCCCCGATTATGTGCAAGGTAAGGTTATGTGGTGGTTTGATGGTTTTGAGAAAAACTCTTGGCTCGTTCGAGGACGAACATTTGTTTAAGAGGGGGAGGATGTAACGAACCGGTCGGTCGTTTCGAGAGTTATAGCCCTGTTTCCCCCATTTCTGCTCATTTGTGTGTTGTTTAGCTGTATTGAGTTGTTTAAATATTGTTATGCATGATTTGAGGCCTTGAGTTAGTCTGTGTTATGTTATGGGACTTGTTAGTATATTCGTACGGGGTCCCGAGGAGCTCGGGTGAGTTTCGGATAGGTTTGGGCGGCGTTGTGCTCGTTTTTCTTATGTTTCGACGTCGTTTCTTCTAGCATAAATGGTACCATATTAAGCAAATCAACTCCGATTTCTGTTTTGATTGAAGCATTAGATCCGTATCATAATTACGGACCCGTAGCAAAAGGAATCGTCGAATTTGAACATCGTATGAGGATTTTATGGTCATTTTACTAAGAATTAGGTTGCCCGATTTTTCAGATTAATTACGAAACTGCCACTGAATTCGTATTTAAAAATCTGCATTATTTACAAATATTAAAACCTACATATCTCCTTTATTATAAGGTCAAATTGAGTGATTCAAAAGCCTAACTTCACTAGAATTTCACAAGGAATCCATTGGAGGCATAAAAAGCGAGTTTTGAGATCGTTTATCATGAGAAACGTGGCAGAATAGCTGGCAAAAAAATATATAAAACGAAGGTTTGTTCATTCGGTCATATTTTGAGTTGGGGAGCTCGGATTTGGGCGATTTTCACCATAAGGATTGGGGTAAGTGTTCTCTACTCTGTTTTGGTTATATTTCATGAATCCATCTTCTTTTTTGGGATTTGATTGATGATTTCAAAGTGAAATTGAGGGAGTTAGGGTTTGAGTTTTGGAGAGTTTAAGTGAGGATTTGAGGGACCAAACGGAGTCCGATTTTGATAAATTTTATATGGTTAGACTTGGAAAAGGACGAGGTTTATTATTCTGCTATTTTTGACTAATTTTGAGACATGGGCCCGGGGGCCGGGTTTTGGCCGATTTTCGATTTTTGGCATATTTATATAGTTTTTATTATGGAATTTGATTCTTTAGATTATGTTGATAGTAGTATTCTAATTTTTGATTAGATTCGGATTTTTTGGAGACCGAGTCCAGAGACGAGGGCATCCCGGAGTAGGATTTTATGCTGTTAAGGTAAATAATAGTTTTAACTCTAGCTTTGAGGGTATAAACCCAGAGAATTTGATATCGTGTGACTGTTTGGAGGTGATACCCACTGTTTGGAGGTGATACCCATGCTAGGTGATGGGCTTGTGGGTGTATACCTCGAGGGATTGAGACTTGGTCTGTCCCGTGAGGCCTCATGGCCATCATCTGCGTTTACGTAGTTACTTGTTGTGGAACTTGTCTGCCTTCATGTTAGAGATCATGCTTAGGCTTTATTCATGCTCATATTATTTATACTCAGTCATAGAAATTATTGTACTTGTTTACCTCAATCTCTATTATTTGCTAATATATTGTGATATTTGATGTGGGTTGTGTTCCCTTATTTGTTGATGATGGTGAGGCTAGTGAGGTACATGATTTAGTAAGGCCGAGGGCCTGGTTGTGAGGATATTAATACCATAGCGCGTGAGTTATTTGCGTAGCACGTGAGTTGACCGTGCAGGTTCAGGTATTGATACCATAGCGTGTGAGTTGTCCGTGTAGCACGAGAGTTAACCGTGTGGATCCAGGTATTGATATGATGGCACGTGAGTTGTCCGTGCTTAGCGCTTGGGCTTTCGGAGCCCCTCCGGAGTCTGCACACACTCCCAGTGTGCGCAGAGTATTGAGTATTGAGTGTTGAATGCGAGTGATGAGTGATGGTGTGACACTGCTGTGAGGTTGTATTTCTTGTGTTGTTGCTGCATTTATCTGTTAAACTTCTTTGTGGTATTTACTGAGTTATGGAATTTACCTGTTTAGTTTTATTTATTTTAAATTATGAAAATAAATAATTTGACTGTTTTATTTAGCTCGTCACTACTGCTCAGTTCCTTAGTTATTTCTGTTACTACTGAGTCAGTTGTACTCATATTACACCCTGCATTTTATATGCAGATCCAGGTGAGTTAGAAGGTGGCGATCGTTAAGTTCAGGCCGGCTATCTTTGGAGACTGCAAGATAGTTGTTAGCGTCCGCAGGACCTTGTTACTCCCCTTGTCATTTCTTCTTTTGGACAGTTAGACAGCTTATATATCTTAGTTCATAGTTTTAGATGCTCATGACTTAGTGACACCCTGATGTTTGGGGCTCGTTTCCGTATTTTCTATATTATATTTAGAGTTGATTTAGTTTATGAGAAATTCAAATGTTGGTATTGTTTTATTAAATTCTTATAATCGATTTAGTAGTAATATTTTGGGAAATAGGCTTGCCTTGTAACACGATAGGCGCCATCACGACCATGGTTAAATTTTGGGTTGTGACAATAGATAAATATGATTCTTAGCTATTGAGACATGCTCCATTCTTGAAGTGAATATGATAGCGATGCATAATAAATCTAAATGAAGACAAGTGGTTGACCAATGAACGTGGGCGTGCCAAAGACCAAAATAATAATATTCATCATTATGGTAATTGTAAAAAGGAGAATAATAAGGGTTCTCAAAATAATCCTTCAAAGGTGAAGGAAATATGTATCAACATGGTCTATAAATATGAGGTACGTTCAGACGATTATAGTCTATTTTTTGAAAGAATGCGACTTGTGATAAGCATTGTAAATATAGACTCATTCCTGAATGTGAATGTCGAAATATATATGTGATTATGCATGGTTGAATAAATACAATAACTCACCTCTACTGGGAGGTTTGAGAGAAAGAAAGATAATGAACATTACTGTATGGTTATATGAATATGTTATTCGTCGCGTACATGTGGTACGCTGAAAATATTTTGCCATCTCTTATAAAAGGTTATTAAAGGCAAAATTAAAGCAAGAAATAATTTTGTTTATGATGATTTTGACAATGACAATCATTATGATATGATTTTATCCATGAAGGAGACATTCAACATATGGATGGTGTGACAAAAGATCTTGCAGTAAAAAATCAATTAAAAGCTCTGAAAGAGCTAATTTGTTACTACCCGTATGAGTGAAATTGTTCATGAAATTGATATTGTAACAAGTCTCAAAAGAAACGTTTTGGGTTTCAAATATAAAAATCAAAGTGGTTGGCATATTGAGACTATAAATGAAAGGAAGATTGATTATCTTCATATTACTTTAATCATACCGAGTAATAATAAAAGGTCACCCGATTTTTCTTCTATTTGTACTACACAAATATAAGCATGTAATGACCCAAAAGGTCATCTTATGTTTTAGAACTCGAATCTGCACTCTTAAACCTTAAAAATTTCATTTTTACCCTCTTCAATTTGCGTGCGCAGTTCGGGTATTGTCCCGGAAAGCTTATACGTTAAAAACTGATAAAAATAAGAATTTTTGCTTTAAAAAGTTGATTTTAGTTGACTTCGGTCAATATTTTTGATAAACAGGCCTGGATTCGTATTTTAACGGTCCTGGTGGGTCCGTATCGAATTATGGGACCTGGGCATATATCCGGAATCGAATTCGGAGGTCCCTAACTCGAGTTATGAATTTTTGATGAAAATTAAAAGTCTGAAAATTAATTATTTCTAAGAATTGATTGATGTTTGGCATTGTGAGTACCGGGTCCGTATTTTAGTTCTAGAGCCTGGTACAGGTTCATTATGATATTTAAGACTTGTTTGTGAAATTTGGTGAGAAACGGAGTTGATTTGACGTGCTTCGGACGTCTAGTTGAGAAGATAGGAATTTTAAAGTGTTCTTGAGAATTTCATTTGATTTGGTGCTAAATTCGTAGTTCTAGGTATTATTTTGGCGATTAGATCACGTGAGCAAGTTCGTATGATATTTTTAGACTTGTGTGCATGTTTGGTTTGGAGTCCCGAGGGCTCGGGTGAGTTTCAGGTAGGTCACGGGATGTTTTGGACTTTGAAAATCTGGTATTTTGCTGCAGCAGGTGTTCTGGCATGTCCTTCTTCGCGTTCGCGAAGGTACTCTCGCGAACGCTGAGAGTAAACTGGTCAGCTGGAGTTTTCTTCTTCGCGAACGCGAAGCGATGGGGGCGTTACCCTTCGCGAACGCGACCCGCTCCTCGTGAACGTGTAGTGTTAGGCACACCTGGGGAAGAGTCAATCATTCTTTCATCGCGAACACGAGCAATGTCTCACGAACGCGAAGGCCAGGGGGTAGCCTACGCAAACGCGAACACTGTCTCAAAAACGCGAAGGCTTGGCAGCCTATACTCTTCGCGAATGCGACAGTGCTCTCGCGAACGCGATGAACACTATCGCCCAGCACTTAACAGATTCCAAACACGGGATTTAGCCAACAAATTCATTTTTCTCAAAAACCAAACGGTGAGAGGCGATTTTTCAAGAGCCATTTCTTCCCCAAAGTGTTGGTAAGTGATTCTAAACCATTTTCTTTCAATTACCTATTACATTTCATGAATTATCAACCTAAAATCTAAAGTTTTCATGGTAGAATTAGGGGTTAGGGTAGAAACTAGGGATTTCGGAAATTTGGGGATTTAGACCTCAGTTTGAGGTCGGATTCCAAAACCAATTACATATTCGGGCTCGGGAGTGAATGGGTAAATAGATTTTGATCCGAACCTCGGGTTTTGACTAAGCGGGCCCGGTGTCGAATTTTCGACTTTTTGGAGAAAAATTTGGAAAATTTAATTTATGCAATATAATTGATTCATTTAGCAATATTTGATATTATTGAGTCATTTTTGAATAGATACGAGTGGTTTGGAGGTGAATTCTAAAGGAAAAGATGTGATTGAGAATTAAGTGGCCTTCGGAGCGAAGTAAGTGTTGTGTCTAACCCTGACTTGAGGGAATTAGGAACCTTAGACTATTTGCTATATGAAATTCATGTGAGCAGCTTATATGTGAGGTGACGAGTACTTATGCGCAGCCAAAATTCCTGTTTTTCCATGTTTCTTCCGTTTTTCTTACATTGTCTCTTCCTATGCCTAATTGCTATTTGTTTATACTAGTGTTGTTAAATTGATCGTTCTTATTATGTTTACAGATTTTCTGGTGATAATTGAGTATTTATTTCAAAGTTGAGATTGATATTTGTGAAACCAAATGTTGAAGTAAGGTTTGTACTTGTTATTCTATCTCCCTGTTGTTATTTATGCATTGCGTTATGGTAAGGGAGAGTGTTAATGCACGAAGGGTGATGCCCTGCCATATTGTGAATGTTAATGCACGAAGGGTGAGGTCGTGCCATGATATGAGAGTTAATGCACGAAGGGTGATGTCGTGCTGTTTCTATTGATTTTATGGTGAGATTGAGAGTAAAAGCACGAAGGGTGATGCCGTGCATTTTTCCTTTACTGTATTCGTGTTCCTGTTGATTCATTATATATTGGGTGTTCCAGTTATCATTCTGTTGTAGTTCACTATCTCGTATTTCCCCCAGCATGTTTCCCCATCCCGATAATTATTGTCTAGCTCTTCATTATTGTTATTTGTATATACATTGTTAAATTGTACATGTGTCACGACCCAATTTTTTCTCTGTTGGGTATCGTAATGGCACCTAGTCTTAGGGACTAGGTAATCCTAACAATAATTAAAATAACAACATTATTTAAATAAAATCTCTTAAAATTCCCAAAACCGATAGTACAAGTCATAAGCTCTACAAAGTGTTTGCTAGAAAATTTCTAAATACAACTGTCCAGAAATAAGAATAAACAGTGCAAAACGAAAATTGGAAAGTGACTCCGAACCCTGCGAACGCAGCATCGAGTTTACCTTGAATCTCCACAGCAACAGTCCACACATCTAGCTAACGAACAAGTACCTGGATCTACACAAAAATGTGCAGAAGAGTAGCATGAGCACACCACAGCGGTGCCCAGTAAGTATCAAGACTAACCTCGGTGGAGTAGTGACGAGGAACAGTCAAGACACCCCACGGGTCTAATAAACCGAACAGATATAAGTACATGAATAACAGAAGTATGATGTCTACATAAAGACTATGCAATATGGCTCACAATACAGTAATGGCATTAAAGCAAGAAACAATAAGTATCAGCGGAATATCATGAAAATGATGCAGACAAAGTGAATGGAACACAACCTAAATCCGGAATCACGAATACAGCAAGGACAAGTAATAACTCAGTAATTACAACCGCTTTTACATCAGGATTTAGTCAACAACTCTACGAGGTACCGAACTTCGGACAATTCACAACTCACGGGTCTCAATACCTGAACCCTAACACTTGGCATCATGTGCCCTCATAACACCTCATAACCACACTGACGACTCACGTGCCAATAGAGCCATTCTCACATAGAAGACAAGTAAACAAGGGCGAGCATTTATGCTCAACAATATCAAGAACACCTCTTATCCGATAAGAGTGCTTAACTACGTGTATGCTTGTGCAAGTGTCCTAACATAGTCCATACCAGCAAATAAGCATAAGTAAGAAGAAGAATGGACAACACATAGAATATTTTCTCACAGCTTTCACAAGATAAAGCTCACACATGTACGTATACCACTACACAAATATCAACAACAAGAATTCCCCCAGGCCATAAATCATCACAAATCAATCCCTGACACAACCCACCTTGTCTCGCCACGTGTGCAATAGTAATATAAATGCCCGTCTTGTCTCGCCACACGTGCATAATAATGTTCCCATCTTGTCTCGCCACATGCGCAACCCACACCTTGTCTCGCCACATGCGCAACCCACACATATATATATCCCACCTTGTCACGCCGCATGTGCAAATATCAATAGTAACAATAGCACGGCAGAAACCTCGTGCAACCCCATAACAACAACCGCACGGCAGAAACCTCGTGCATCACAATAATAACAACCGCACGGCAGAAACCTCGTGCATCACCATAACAAATACAACAACAACAATGGCAATAATACAAAGTACGACAAGTAAATCAACTCAAGAACTTTTAAATCATAGGAAAATGTGGGATCAAATCACAAGGAATAACCACAGTAAAGAATGCTAGGCGTAAAGAGAACAACTCAATAAAGGGAAACTAATGTGTATCAACAATCCCACAATATACATTTCAATAACAGAAAAACTAACACGAGTCAAATAATTTCAAATAAAACAAGTCGACGAAGATATAGGATATATAAAACTTCTTTTAATGTTGAGAAATTACTAAGGATTTTCAACAATTTAATTAAGGATAAGAAGCGGCAAGATAATCATAACCTCAATTAAGACTGAACAAATTATAGAATGAAATAATATAAATTCCAAATAAAGATAAGTTGTTATGAAAAGATAGCGTGGCTATAAAAGAGATAACAGTATCAATTAAGGCACATATGAATCAAGTAACGATAATAGTGGATCATGAAGCAATTTATTCTAATTAAGCAGGTAGATGTGAATCTAGTAATTAGGATATATAATCATAACAAGAACAATTGCATATTCAATAAATACAAGGACCTAAGGACCCTAAAATGCCAACTTTCCACAAATAAGTCCGTGCACGCACTCGTCACCTCGTGCACACGGGCTACAATCAACATAGAAGACTCAAATCCTAAGGGGGAAATCCCCCACACAAGGTTAGGCAAGATACTTACCTCGAACCAAGCTCAAACAATCGGTAAGAATGTCATTTCCTCAATTATCCGACTCTGAATGGTCCAAATCTAACCAAACACAATTGCATATCATGAATACAACGATAATAGACTCATCTAATTAATGAAATCTATATTTTAACAAAAATTCTGAAATTTGCCCTAAAAGGTCGATCCTGGCCCACATCTCAAAATCGGGTAAAAATTATAAAATACGAATACCCATTCACTCACGAGTCCAACCATATAAGAATTACTCAAATCCGACCACAAACCCCCCTTCAAAACTCAAAATCTTTATTGAAGAAGTTCTTCCAATTTTTTCCTAATTTCAACACACAAAAATCTGAAACTAAATGGAGAAAACAACTATAGATTAATGGAATACAACCAAAACCGATTTAGGAATCATTATCCCAAAGCTTCCTCTAAAAATCCCTCGAAAAATCACCAAATTCTGAGCTCTCAAGTCCAAAAACGAAGAATGAAACCAAACTCTCAAATTTCTCTTTTCTGCCCAAGCGTGACCGCACCTGCGACATAATTAGTCGTATCTGCGCGATCGCAGATGTGCACGTCCAATCCGCACCTGCGCTTCCTCTCGCTTCTGCGCTCAAAAATCCACTTCTGTGGAGCCGCTGGTGCGCACAAATTCTACGCACCTGCGGAGACTGTCAAGTCCAGCTCTTCTCGCACCTGTGCCTCAACCTTTGTATCTGCGGGCATCGCAGATGCAGAATTTTCCTCGTGCCTGCGACCCCTGGCACTCCTCCATTTTTCCGCTTCTGCGCTTGCCTCTCCACACGTGCGCTCTCACACCAACGGTATCTTCACCGCAGGTGCGAAAAGACCAGAAGCCTGAAGACTTAGCAGTAACACAAATCAACTTTTAATCTGTTAAGCACCCCGAAACTCACCTGAGGCCCCCGGGACCTCAACCAAATATACCAACCAATCCTAAAATGCCATACGAACTTAGTCGAGCCCTCAAATCACGTCAACTAATGTTGAAACTACAAATCGCACCATGAATCGAACTTATAAATTTTCAAATCTTTCAACTTCTTAAACCCGTGCCGAAACCTATCAAATCAACCCGGAATGACGTCAAATTTTGCAGGCAAGTCCCAATTAACATAACGGAGCTGTTCCAACTCTCGAAATTATATTCCGACCCCGATATAAAAAATTCCACTTCCGGTCCAAATCTTCAAAAAATTAACTTTCTTCATTTCAAGCCTAAATCAGCTACAGACCTCGGATATACAGTCCGGACACGCTCCTAAGTCCAAAATCACCCAACAGAGCTAATGGAAACAGACAGAACTCCATTTCGGAGTCGTCTTCACATAGTTTTGACTACGGTAAAAATCCTAAGACTTAAGCTTTCGTTTTAGGGACTAAGCATCCCAAATCACTCCGAGACATCCGGTAACCGAATTCAGCTACGCACGCAAGTCAATACACATAATATAAAGCTGCTCAGGGCCTTATGCCACCGAATGAGACTTAAATTCTCAAAACGACCGGCGGATCGTTACAACATGTTGATTTGTAGGTGCCTTGCCTTAGCCTCGTCACTACTTCATCGAGGTTTGGCTCGACACTTACCAGTACATGGGGTCGGTTGTACTGATACTGCACTCTATACTTTTTGTGCATATTTTGGTACCGGCTCGAGTTGATAGAGATTTTTAGTTGTGGGACCCGTTATCCGGAGACTCAAGGTAGATCTGTCGGTGTTCACAGACCTTGAATTCCCCGTTTATCCTAGAATGCTCGTGAATTGTGACTCCAGATCCAGGTGGTAGTAATTAATACAGTTTTAATATTATTCCACACTTATCATATTTCATCTTAGTTAATTATTGTTATTTACTAAATGGAAACAAGGAATTGGTTTAATGATTTTCTAACGTTGGCTTGCCTAGCAAGTGCAATGTTAGGCGCCATCACGGCCCCGTTGGTGGGAATTCCGGGTCGTGATAAGTTCGTATTAGAGCACTAGGTTGTCTAGGTCTCACGATTCACGAGCAAGCTTAGTAGAGTCTATAGGATCGGTACAGATATGTCTGTGCTTATCTTCCAGAGGCTATGAAGTTTAGGAACAAGTTTCACTTCTATTCTTCTTTATCGTGCGATTTTGCTTTCTTAATATTGATTGAACTCTTCTACTCTTATTCTCTCGAAGATGGCGAGAACATGTACCGCTTTCGCAGTTGAGCAGCAGCCAGAGCCTCCAGTGGCAGCTCCTACGCGGGGCAGAGGTCGAGGCCGTGCCAGAGGTCGAGGTAGGGGCAGGGCTCAGCCCAGAGCCCGAGAAGCAGCCCCAGCAGTGGAGCCCCAGATAGATCTTGATGAGGAGGTTCCATCCCAGACTGTTCCTGCCGGACCAGCTCAGGTACCGGAGGGGTTCATTGCCACCCCAGTACTTTAGGACGCTTTGGTCCGTTTGGTGGGCCTTATGGAGAGTGTGGCCTAGACTGACGCATTTCCCATGGCACCAGCAGTCTCTCAGGCTGGAGGAGGAGCCCATACTCCCACTACTCCTGCTCCGGAGTAGATAGCTCCCTAATATCAGGCTCCAGCAGCTCATCCAGTCAGAGTAGTTCAGCCGGTTGTTGCGCCATAGACCGGTGATGGGTTAGCTATGTCTTCTGAGGCTTTGTGGAGATTGGACAGGTTTACAAGCTCTTTCCTGTTCACTTCAGTGGTGCTCCTTCAGAGGATCCCCTGGAGTATCTTGACAGCTGTCACGAGGTTATACGGAACATGGGTATAGTAGAGACCAATAAGGTCGACTTTGCTGTATTTCAGATGACTGGTTCCGCCAAAAAATAGTGAAGAGATTATTTGTTGACCAGACCAGCTGGGTTGCCTGCTCTTACTTGGTACCATGTCTCTCAGCTCTTCATAGAGAAGTTTCTGCCTATCACATTGAGAGATGAGCGTCACCGTCAGTTTGAGCGTCTCCAGCAGGGCAGTATGACTGTTACTCAGTATGAGACCCGTTTTGTGGATTTGGCCCGTCATGCTATTCTTTTGCTTCCCACAAAGAGAGAGGGTGAGAAGGTTTATTGATGGACTTGCTCAGCCTATCAGATTGCAGATGGCTAAGGAGACTGGGAGTGAGATTTCTTTCCAGACGGCTGCTAATGTCGCCAGACGAGTCGAGATAGTTCTTAATAAGGGAGGTCAGGGGTCTGACAAGAGACCTCGTTATTCCGGTGAGTTCAGCGGTGCCTCATCTAGAGGCAGGGGTACTTTTGGTAGAGGCCATCCTCCCAGGCCATTTCATTCAGCACTCTAGGCATCCCATGGTGCCTCAGGTGGTCGTGGTCCTCAATACCTTATCTCGACCAGCTAGCCTACAGTGCACCACCAGCTCTTATTAGTGCACCTCCACTCCAGAGCTATCAGGGTGGTTATTCAGGTCGATAGGGTCACTTTCAGGGTCAGCAGTCACAGCAGCCGAGGTTATGTTATACTTGTGGTAATCCGAAGCACATTGCTAGATTTTGCCCTCGGGCAACGGCAGCTCACAACATCAGAGTTCTCGTGCCATAGTTCCGGCACCAGTTGCTGCACCACCTGCCCAGCCAGCCAGAGGCAGGGGTCAGGCAGCCAGAGGTAGAGGTCAGACTGTTAGAGGTGGAAGTCAGGCAGTTAGAGGTGGAGACC
Source organism: Nicotiana tabacum (assembly GCF_000715075.1). Taxonomy (NCBI): domain Eukaryota; kingdom Viridiplantae; phylum Streptophyta; class Magnoliopsida; order Solanales; family Solanaceae; genus Nicotiana; species Nicotiana tabacum. The sequence goes on from NC_134081.1 coordinate 72,443,983, forward strand.
ATCCAGTTAGAGGTCGTCCTAAGGACGTAGTTCAGGGTGGTGGGGCCTAGCCCCGGTGTTATGCTTTCCCAGCCAGGCCTGAGGCTGAGTCATCTGACGTTGTTATCACAGGTATTGTTTCAATTTGCAGTAGAGATGCTTCAGTTCTATTTGATCCGGGGTATACTTACTCCTATGTGTCATCCTATTTTTCTTCCTATTTGGTTGTACCCCGTGATTTTTTGAGTGCTCTTGTGTATGTGTCCACACCAGTGGGAGATGCTATTATTGTAGATCATGTTTATCATTCGTGTGTAGTCACCATTGAAGTCTTGAGACTCGTGTAGATCTTCTACTTCTCGACATGGTTGATTTTGATGTCATACTGGGTATGGATTTGCTATCACCTTATCATGCTATATTAGATTATCATGCCAAAACGGTGACCTTAGCCTTGCAAGGGTTGCCTCGATTAGAGAGGAGAGGGACTCTTGGCTATTCTACCAGTAGGGTTATCTCTTATGTGAAGGCTCGGCATATGGTCGAGAAGGGGTATCTTGCTTATTTGTCTTATGTCCGCGATTCTAGTACGGAGGTTCCTTCCATGGATTCGATGTCGGTTGTTCGTGAGTTTCCAAAGGTGTTTCCTGCAGACCTTCCGGGGATGCTACCCGACAGGGATATTGATTTCTGTATTGATTTGGCCCTGGGCACTCAGCCCATTTCCATTCCACCATACCGCATGGCCCCGCCAGAGTTGAAAGAATTGAAAGAACAGTTACAAGATTTGCTTGATAAGGGCTTCATTAGACGTAGTGTCTCACCTTGAGGGAACCTGTGTTGTTTGTAAAGAAGAAAGATGGATCGATGAGGATGTGTATAGATTATCGGCAGTTAAACAAAGTCACCATCAAGAACAAGTATCCATTGCCGAGGATTGATGATTTATTTGATCAGCTTCAGGGTGCCAAGGTGTTTTCAAAGATTGATTTGAGATCTGGCTACATCAGTTGAGGATTAGGGCATCCGATGTTCCTAAGATAGCTTTTCGGACTCGGTATGGGCATTATGAGTTTCTAGTGATGTCATTTGGGCTGACCAATTCCCCAGCAACATTCATGGATTTGATGAACCGGGTGTTCAAGCCCTACTTGGATTCCTTTGTGATTGTGTTTATTGATGATATCTTTGTTTACTCCCACAGCCGAGAGGAGTATGAGCAGCACCTTCAGATGGTTCTTCAGACTCTGAGAGACAGCCAGTTATATGCTAAGTTCTCAAAATGCGAGTTTTGGTTGAGTTCAGTTGCTTACTTGGGTCACGTTGTATCAGCAGAGGGTATTCAGATGGATCCTAAGAAGATTAGGGCAGTTCAGAACTAGCCTAGACCCACATTAGCTACAGAGATACGTAGTTTCTTGGGATTGGGAGGTTATTACCGTCGGTTTGTAGAGAGGTTTTCATCCATAGCAGCCTCGTTGACCAGGTTGACCTAGAAGGATGCCCCGTTTAGGTGGTCAGACGAGTGTGAGGCGAGCTTCCAAAAGCTCAAGACAGCTTTGACTACGGCACCGGTATTGGTGTTACCCACAGGTTCAGGATCTTATACAATATATTGTGACGCATCCCATATTGGTCTGGGTGCGGTATTGATGCAGGGTGGAAAGGTTATTGCATATGCTTCACGGCAGTTAAAGGTTCACGAGAAGAATTACCATGTTCATGATCTAGAGCTGGCAGCCATTGTTCACGCGTTGAAGATTTGGAGGAACTATCTTTACGGCGTGCCATGTGAGGTATTCACGGATCATCGGAGCTTGCAGTATTTGTTCAAGCAAAAGGAACTCAATTTTAGGCAGAGAAGGTGGTTGGAGCTATTGAAAGACTATGATATCACTATATTGTATCATCCTGGGAAGGCCAATGTGGTGGACAATGCTTTGAGTAGAAAATCAGCTAGTATGAGTAGCCTTGCATATATTCCAGTTGGTGAGAGACCGCTTGCATTGGATGTTCAGGCCTTGGCCAACCAGTTCGTGAGGTTGGATATTTCTGAGCCCAATCGTGTTCTAGCTTGTACAGTTGCTCGGTCTTCTTTGTTTGAGCGAATTAGAGATCGGTAGGATGACGATCCTCATTTACTTATCCTTAGAGACACAGTGCGGCACGGTGGTGCCAAGCAGGTTACTATTGGAGACGACGTAGTTTTGAGGATGCAGGGCCATATTTGTGTGCCTAATGTGGATGGACTTCGTGAGTTGATTCTTGAGGAGGCCCACAGTTCCCGGTATTCTATTCATCCGAGCGTCGCCAAGATGTATCAGGACTTGCGGCAGCATTATTGGTGGAGAAGGATGAAGAAAGACATAGCTGCATATATATCTCGGTGTCTAAACTATCAGCAAGTAAAGTACGAGCATCAGAGACCTAGTGGTTTGCTTCAGAAGATAGAGATTCCTGAGTGGAAGTGGGAGCGTATCACTATGGATTTTGTTGTTAGATTTCCACAGACTCAGAGGAAGTTCGATGTAGTTTGGGTCATTGTGGACAGGCTGACCAAGTCAGCGCACTTCATTCCTGTGGCGGTTACCTATTCTTCGGAGTGGTTGGCAGAGATTTACATTCGTGAGATCGTCCTCCTTCACGGTGTGCCCGTGTCCATCATTTCTGATTGAGGTACATAGTTCACCTCGCACTTCTACAGGGCAGTACAATGTGAGTTGGGTACGCGGGTTGAGTTGAGCATAGCCTTCCATCCTCAGACAGACGGGCAGTCCGAGCGCACTATTCAGATCTTGAAGGATATGCTCCGCACATGTGTTATAGACTTCGGAGGATCGTGGGATCAGTTCTTGCCCTTTGCAGAGTTCGCCTACAACAACAGTTACCAGTCGAGCATTCAGATGGCTCCCTATGAGGCATTATATGGTAGGCGATGTCGGTCGCTAGTTGGGTAGTTCGGGTCGGGAGAGGCTCAGTTGTTGGGCACAGACTTAGTACAGGATGCCTTGGATAAGGTCAAGATTATTCAGGATCGACTTCGCGCTGCTCAGTCCAGGCAGAAGAGTTATGCCGACCGTAGAGTTTGTGATATTGTATTCATGGTCGGAGAGAGAGTGTTGCTTCGGGTATCACCCATGAAGGGTGTAATGAGGTTCGGAAAGAAGGGCAAGTTGAGCCCTAAGTATATCGGACCTTTTGAGATTCTAGAGAGGGTAGGAGAGGTGGCTTACAGGCTTGTGTTGCCACCTAGTTTAGCAGTTGTTCCTCCGATATTCCATGTGTCCAAGCTTCGAAAGTATCACGGCGATCCGTCCCATGTGTTAGATTCCAGCTGTCCAGTTGGACAAGGATTTGACTTACGAGGAAGGGCCGGTTGTTATTCTAGCCCGACAAGTTCGCCAGTTGAGCTCAAAGAGTTACCCTTCAGTTTGAGTGCAGTGGGGAGGTCAGCCTGTTGAAGCAGCCACTTAGGATTCCGAGTTCGATATGCGGAGTAGATATCCCCACCTTTTCACCAGCCCAGGTACTTTTCTATGTCCGTTCGAGGACGAACGGTTATTTTGGAGGTAGAGAATGTGATGACCCAAAAGATCATCTTATATTTTAGAACTCGAATCTGTGCTCTTAAGCCTTAAAAATCTCATTTTTACCCTCCTCTATTTGCATGCGCAGTCCGAGTATTGGCCCGGAAGGCTTATATGTTAAAAATTGATGAAAATAAGAATATTTGCCTAAAAAGTTGATTTTAGTTGATTTCGATCAATATTTTTGGTAAACGGGCCCGGATCCGTATTTTGACGGTCCCGGTGGGTCCGTATCAAATTATGGGACCTAGGCGTATACCCGAAATCGAATTCGGAGGTCCCTAGCTCGAGTTATGAATTTTTGATAAAAATTAAAAGTGTGAATATTAATTATTTCTAAGAATTGATTGATGTTTGGAATTGTGAGTACCGGGTGCATATTTTGGTTCCGGAGCCCGGTACAGATTCATTATGATATTAAAGACTTGTTTGTGAAATTTGGTGAGAAACGGAGTTGATTTGTTGTGATTCGGATGTCCAGTTGAGAAGATAGGAATTTTAAAGTGTTCTTGAGAATTTCATTTGATTTGGTGCTAAATTCGTAGTTTTAGGTGTTATTTTGGAGATTTGATCGCGCGAGCAAGTTCGTATGATATTTTTAGACTTTTGTGCATGTTTGGTTTGGAGCTCCGAGGGCTCGGGTGAGTTTCGGGTAGGCCACGGGATATTTTGGACTTTGAAAATCTGGTATTTTACTGCAGCAGGTGTTCTGGCATGTCCTTCTTCGCGTTCGCGAAGGTACTCTCGCGAACGCGAAGAGTAAACTGGGCAGCTGGAGTTTTCTTCTTCGCGAACGCGAAGTGATGGGGGCTTTACCCTTCGCGAACGCGACCAGCTCCTCGCGAACGCGTAGTGTTAGGCACACCTGGGGAAGAGTCGATCGTCCTTCATCGCGAACACGAGTAATGTCTCACGAACGCGAAGGCTAGGGGGGTGGCCTACACGAACAAGAACAATGTCTTGCGAATATGACAGTGCTCTCGCGAACACGATGAACATCGTTGCCCAGCACTTAACAGAATCCAAACACGGGATTTAGCCAAAAAAAATTATTTTTCTCAAAAACCAAACAGTGAGAGGCAATTTTCAAGAGCCATTTCTTCCCCAAAGTGTTGATAAGTGATTCTAAACCATTTTATTTCAATTACTCATTACATTTCATGAATTATCAACCTAAAATCTAGAGTTTTCATGGTAGAATTAAGGGTTAGGGCAGAAACTAGGGATTTCGGAAATTTGGGGATTTAGACCTCAATTTGAGGTCCGATTCCAAAACCAATTACATATTCCAGCTCAGGGGTGAATGGATAAATGGATTTTGGTCCGAACCTCGAGTTTTGACCAAGCGGGCCCGGGGTCGATTTTTTGACTTTTTGGAGGAAATTTTGAAAAATTTAATTTATGCAATATAATTGATTCCTTTAGAAATATTTGATATTATTGAGTCATTTTTGAATAGATACGAGTGGTTGGGAGGTGAATTCTAAAGGAAAACTTGTGATTGAAAATTAAGTGGCCTTCGGAGCGAGGTAAGTGTTGTGTCTAACCCTGACTTGAGGGAATTAGTAACCTTAGACTATTTGCTATGTGAAATTCATGTGACCGGCGTATATGTGAAGTGACGAGTACTTATGCGCTGCCAAATTTCATGTTTTTCCATGTTTCTTCCATTTTTCTTACATCGTCTCTTCCTATGCCTAATTGCTATGTGTTTATACTAGTGTTGTTAAATTGATCGTTCTTATTATGTTTACGGATTTTCTGGTCATAATTGAGTATTTATTTCAAAGTTGAGATTGATATTTGTGGAACCAAATGTTGAAGTAAGGCTTCTACTTGTTATTCTATCTCCTTGTTGTTATTTATGCATTACATTATAGTAAGGGGGAGTGTTAATCCACAAAGGGTGATGTCGTGCCATATTGTGAGTGTTAATATACGAAGAGTGATGCCGTGCCATATTGTGAGTGTAAAAGCACGAAGGGTGATGCCGTGCCATATTGTGAGTGTTAATGCACGAAGGTTGATGTCGTGCCATGATATGAGAGTTAATGCACGAAGGGTGATATTGTGCTGTTTCTATTGATTTTATGGTGACATTGAGAGTAAAAGAACGAAGGGTGATGCTGTACATTTTTTATTTACTGTATTCGTGTTCCTATTGATTCAATATATATATTGGTTATTCTAGTTATCATTTTGTTGTCGTTTACTATCTCGTATTTCCCTATGCATGTTTCCCCATCCCGATAATTATTGTCTAGCTCTTCATTACTGTTATTTGTATATACACTGTTAAATTGTACAGGTTGATTTGTAGGTGCCTTGCCTTAGCCTCGTCACTACTTCGTCGAGGTTAGGCTCGACACTTACCAGTATATGGGGTCGGTTGTACTGATACTGCACTCTGCACTTTCTGTGCAGATTTTGGTACCGGCTCGGGTTGATCGAGATTTTTAGCTGTGGGGCCCGCTATCCGGAGACTCAAGGTAGATCTGTCGGCGTTCACAGACCTTGAAGTCCCCGTCTATCCTTCTGTTTTACTGTTTCTTTTATTCAAACAGTTGTATTTCTTTCACACTATTACTTGTAGTAAATCCTAGAATGCTCGTGAATTGTGACTCCAGATCCGGGTGGTAGTAATTAATACTATTTTTATATTATTCCGCACTTATCATATTTTATCTTAGTTAATTATTGTTATTTACTGAATGGAAATAAGGTTTTGGTTTAATGATTTTCTAACGTTGGCTTGCCTAGCAAGTGAAATGTTAGGCGTCATCACGGTCTCGTCGGTGGGAATTTCGGGTCGTGACAAAGCATGATGATGGAATCATATGACATAAGTAAACTAGAGGTTTACTGAAACAAATATTAGTTGGCATGACTGGTTGGCCATCCCGGTTCAATTATGATGCGAAAATTAATTGAGAATTCACATTGGCATATATTGAAGAAATATAAGGTTCTTCGAGAATTCTCTTGTGCTGCTTATTCTCATGGTATACCAGTTAAGGTTGGGATTGAATCCCTTGATTTATGGAACGAATAAAAGGTGATAAATATATGGGCCCAGTCACCTGCCATGTGGACCTTTTATTATAATATGATTTTAATAGATGCATCTATTTTATGGTCACATGTACATTTGTTATCAACTTGTAGTTTGACTTTTGCAAGGTTATTTGCTCAAATTATTAGAGCAAAGTTCCAGAATATAAATTATGATAATTTATCTTGATAATGTTGGTTTAAATCCAAGTTGGTTTAGCAGAAACTGTATGCCTCCAGTTATAGCTAAAACAATTGGTTATGAGAACAAAACTCCCAAAACGAAATTTGGTATGTGATGTATTATTTAATATACAATAACACTTGTATGCATCTAGCCAAGTTATGAAAATTTCTCCCTATCACAATCGGTTCGGGGTCAGGAACCAAATAATTTTCATCTAGAAATATGGATGTGCTATATGATTTAATTTTGCCACCACAATGCACAAAGATGGGTTCCCAAAGAAGGTTGGGAAATGTGTTGGTGATCCCAACATTAGGGGGAGAAAATGGGCAGCTGAGAAATTGATATATGGAATGAATCATTATGAATACATATAAATCCTCGTACAAGAAAATATGAACTTGAAGTTCAAGTGATAATTCATTTGCAAATTATTGTCAGACACATTTGCTGACCCAAAGCTAAATGTTATATTTCAGCTGATAATGCTCCAAATAGAATAACGTCCCTGATGGACAGATTTTATGGCACACATAAAGCGTAATAGACTAATCGGTTCCAAAGATAAAACTCCTTGAAGAAGGAGAGGAGCAAATATTCAAGATGGTCATAATACGGAGGCAAGTGCTCTAGAAGAGCACCACGACATAACACTTCATAAGACCTCATGGGAGAGGCTCAGGTACCTAAAAATAATGAGATAAAGAGATCTCAATAAGTTATGTCTTTATTGGGTATTAATAGAACCGATATAAAATGATTATCGACGATGTTGTTAATATAATGCAGCGCTCAATATTATTAATATTGACGAGGATCTTGAGCTCAAATCTGTCATGAAATTTGGACAGATAAATGATTGGCCAAATGAAAAATATGCAATGAAAATTGACTTCACCTGAAAAATATGAAGTTGGACGGATAGTCCTAACACGTGAAAGTATAAAGACAGTTGAGGTATAAAAGTGTTCTTGTGCGGGAAAAAAAAGTCAAGTCGATAGACATAAAGACGACTTGTGTCACAAGAAGATTTGTAAATATCCTGGCATTGATTATATAGAGACATGTTCTCCGGTGGTGGATGTAGTCATTTCAGGTTTTAATCTGGCAATACATGAAAAACTTGATATGCGTATAATGGAAATCATTGAAGGATTTAAATTGTTCTGAAGCATATTAAGGTTTCCAAGAAATTTATTAAATAAAGCTTCAAAAATTCTTATACGGATTGAAACAATCAGGGCGTATGTGGTATAATCGCCTGAGTGAGTACATATTGAAAGAAGGTTACAAGAATGATTCAATTTGTCCTTATGTCTTTATAAAAAGATCTGGATCTGAATTTGTTATAATCACCGTGTATGTTGATGATTTAAATATCATTGGAACTCCTAGGGAGCTTCCTAAAGCAGTAGACTGTTTAAGAAAAAATTTGAAATAAAAGATCTTGGAAAGACAAAATTTTGTCTTGGTCTATAAATTGAGTATATGAAAGATGAATTTTTTGTCCATCAATCAGCATACACTAAAAAGATTTTAAAGTGACTCTATATGGATAAAACACATCCATTGAGTACCCCGATAGTTGTGAGATCATTCGATATAAATAAAGATCCAGTCCGACCTCATGAAAATAATGAAGAGCTTCTTGGTCCTGAAGTACCATATCTTAGTGCAATTGGTGCACTAATGTATCTTGCTAACACTACAAGGCCTAACATAACTTTTTCAGTTAATGTCTTAGCAAGATATAGCTTTGCTTCTACAAGGAGAAATTGGAATTGAATCAAACACATATTGCGATATCTAAAAGGAACTACCGATATGGGATTATTTTATGGCAATGATTGCAGTCCCGATCTTGTTGGTTATGCCGATACTGGGTATTTATCTGACCCACACAAGGCTCGATCTCAAACATGCTATGTGTTTACATGTGGAAGCACTGTTATATCTTGGCGATCGACTAAGCAATCAATCATGGCTACTTCACCTAATCATCCTGAGATAATTGCTATTCATGAAGCAAGTCGAGAATGTGTATGGTTGAGGTCTATAATACATCTTATTAGAGACAAATGTGGTTTGAAGTATGACAAACTACCCACAATTTTGTATGAAGACAATGTAGCATGCATAGCCCAATTGAATGGAGGATTCATAAAAGGAGATAGGACAAAGCACATTTCACCAAATTTATTTTTCACGCATGATCTTCAAAAGAATGGTGATATCAATGTGTAATAAATTCATTCAAGTAATAATATAGCTTATTTGTTCACCAAATCTCTACCGACGTCAATCTTCAAGAAACTAGTATACAAGATTGGGATGCGAAGGCTCAGAGATGTGAATTGATGCTCTTATCAGGGGGAGTTAATACGTGTTGTACTCTTTTTTCCTTACAAGGTTTTGTCCCGCAGGGTTCTCCTTATAAGGTTTTTAACGAGGCGACCAAAAGGCGTATTTCTAAACATGTGTACTCTTTTTCCTTCACTGAGATTTTTTTTCCATAGGATTTTTTCCTAATAAGGTTTTAACGAGGCACTTTATCTATGGACATCCAAGGGGGAGTGTTATAAGAAAACTAAATTATGGTGGATGTCTACTCTTCCTTCATTATCTTCCTCCATGATCCTCATCTTAAATGCTTAATGACATATTCAATGACATTTTTTTCTTCACTTTTCATGCCTATATAAAGACCTTGTAATAGATAGGAAAATACACACAATTGAAGAACAAAATCTCTTCTTTCTCTCTATCTCTATTTCTTGTTCATGTTTTACTAAATTGCTTTTATTTCATAACATAATTATATTTTAAAATCCCAAAAGCCAAGGACTGATTTATCATCTTTCATTTTTTAAGAATTTCACTATCATTTTCAGCGACAACCCCACAAAGTAATAATTGTATAATCATGCATATATTTTAAAATTATCTCATTAACTTACTTGTATAATATATCAAATTAACATTTTCATGAAAGAATAACAATTCTCAAATGAAAGCCCGCTCCAAAAAATAAAAAGATGGTAATCTAGAAAGAGAAAGTCACGTGAGAGACCTTGTTTTTTCAAATTATCTCCAATGTGATACTTCAGATTATAAAGAAATAAAAATTCTTGGTTATCACTCAAATGTTTAAACATAATTAACCAGTAGTAACTTTTATTGTAAAAAATCTAATATCTAATATATACATATAAAATATGGAATAGAATTTATATACTTCAGACATGGCGACCTTAGGATAAAATAATTGGCATACCAAATGGAGCAGGTTGAAAGGGAAATATATAAAATAGAATTTATATACTTCAGACATGGCGACCTTAGTATAAAATAATTGGCATACCAAATGGAGCAGGTTGAAAGGGAAATATATAAATCAAAAGTAAAAGTTATGTTACAAATTTTTCTATAACAGTCAACCTCTACAGCAACACTTTACTATAATGACTAAATTTTCTTTGAAACTAATTTTTATGCTATATTATAATATATATTTTATATAACAACACTTCACTATAGCACGTAAAAAATATTGGAACAAATAAATCTATTATTATAGAAAGGTTTGACAAATATAATAAGGGTTTCCTAGCTAGAGTACTTAATAGTAAATCTCATTAGAATTTAACTGAATTTTAACCCACTAAGCGGCCATAAAAAAATTCGTTAGAAAAGTCAATTTGGTATAAACTGACATTTTAGAAAATACAGAAGAAATAGCTTATAACAAAAATTTAACCAATAAAAGTAGTAGTGTACAAAGTAAAAAGTTCATCTATGGTTCTTCTATATGTTCGTTCAAAATCAATCTCATTCGCATCCTATGATTATAAGGAATAGTCCATCCTTGACTCATAAAGAATGACAACTTATACAGAAATTTTATTGGTATGCTATTTGTCACGACCCAAAATCCATAAAGGTCGTGATTGTGTCGGACATCACTGTCAGGCAAGGCAAGCCAATAATAATTACTTAATTGGGTTCTCATTTTATTATTTTTGAAATCATATTTTCCTTCAATTTAAATGTAAAGAATGAGGACTTACACTTTTAACAAATTCATTACAAAATAACCCATAATCATCCCAAAACCCAGTGTCACAAGTGCATGATCATTAACTAGGAATATAAAATAAAATACAACAGTTGTTCGTAATACAAATTGGACAGAAAAAATGTAAATACTCTGAAGGATATGGGTCGACAAATGGAATGCAAATCACCTAGGTCCCCGCATATATACACGCCTCTGCTCTCACATGGCCTCTAGACATATATGTACATGCACAAAAATATACAGCAAGTGTAGTATGAGTACGTAAGTAATGTGTACCTAGTAAGTATCTAGCCTAACCCCAGAGAAGTAGTGACGAGGGGTCGACATCGACACTCACTAGTGGTCCAAAAACATAAGGTACAGTAAAGAGGTAGCAAATATAAGGCAGAGTAAGTAAGTGAAATAGACAAATATAGATCACGTGGTACGAATCCCCTCTCTTTACGAGGAACTCAAGCTCTTCATTAGAAATTCTCTCCTTAACCGGAGCATATATATAGGTATAGTGAAACTCATCAAGTGGCTACCATAATTCAAATCCGGAATTTACAGATACGCTGGCTTCTTGCCAAGTTTTACGCACGATTTCATGGGAATGTGATATAGGAAATGCCGAGGCGTAAGATCCGATCCAACTAATAATAAAAAATGTGCATTGCTGAGGGTCGAACGGCCCGAACTATATGATAAATTAATTAACCTGCCGAGGCGAACGACCCGCTGCTATGAGAGTGTGGTACATAAATCCTGCCGAGGCGAACGGCCCGATCCCATAAGAAGCGAAATACATAATCCTGCCGAGGAGAACGGACCGATCCCATTAGAAGTGAAATACATAATCCTGCCGAGGCGAACGGCCCGATCCCATTAGAAGTGAAATACATAATCCTGCCGAGGCGAACGACCCGATCCCATTAGAAGTGAAATACATAATTCTGCCGAGGCGAACGGCCCGAACCATATGATAAATCAATTAACATGCCGAGGCGAACGACCCGCTCCCATGAGAGTGTGGTACATAAATTCTACCGAGACGAACGGCCCGATCCCATAAGAATAAGAAGCTTCGATGGGTCCTTGACCCCACTCACGAATAAACGTGTGAGTTGTAATTTATTTAATAAAAACCTTTCGATGAAACATATATATATATATATATATATATATATATATATACATATATATATATATATACCGCAGCTATGCCGTAAGAGGAGGAATATTATCCGATGGCTAATCGTGAACCCGTGAAGTCTCTAAAATAGTAAGTCTAGTCTCAAATAGAATGTAAAGCAGGGGAATTAATAAGCGAGAGACTACTCAAATAGTACAGCTATAGCATGATGTGAACCTAAGTCTACCCGGACAATAACATGAATGTAGCGATGTATGGGCTCTCGTCACCTCGCGCATACGTAGTCCCCACAACAAGTAGCACACATCAAACATATCACCTAGGGGTAATTTTCCCCTCACAGAGTTAGACAGGAGACTTACCTCGCTCTGAAATTCCATAACCGGCTCCAAAGCCTCTCTAACACCTCAAACTGATGCCCGTCGCTCTAAAACTAGTCAAACAATATGCAAACCAATAAGGATATACTCTAATACTCATGACAAATCAATTTAGATAAATTCCCAACTCCGCTTGAAAAGTCGATCAAATCACCCTCGAGCCCACGTGCCCGGATTTCGAAAATTTTCGAAGATAACTATTACCCATAACCTCATGAACTCAAATATATAATTTATTTCCAATTCCATGCCCAAATTCGTGGTCAAAATCCAAAAATACTAATTTTAGTTTTTCTATCAAAATCCCACAATTTTTACCAATTTTCATGCTTGAATCCATATAAAAACCATGTATTTAACTTGTAATAAATGGAAATCACTTACCTTGTGTTGCTTGATGGAAACCTCCCTTTGAAACTCTCTCAAAATCGCCCCAACCAAATGAAAAATGAGAGAAAAAGGGCTAAATCCCCGTTCTTAAAGAACTCTTCTGCCCAGCGACTCCCGCACCTGCGGCCGCTTCACTGCATCTGCGGTCTCGCAGGTGCGGTCAAAACCTCGCACCCGTGCATGCCCTCTACCCATCACAGCTCCGCCCCTGCGATGCCAAACACGCCCATGTGGTCTTCGCATTCTGCGACTTCAGCTGCCAGCTCGCATTCCGCTTCTGCGAAGTTTTTCTCGCATCTGTGGGCTCGCAGATGCGGAAATATCCTCGCATATGTGGTTACTGACCAGCCTCGTCTCATTCGCACCTGCGACTTGTGGCTCGCACCTGCGGGCCTTTTCACGCAGGCGCGATTGCACCAGATATCAGTTGCCTCAGCATTTCATCCAAGTCCAAACTCGATCCGTTAACCATTCGGAATCCACCGGAGGCCCTCGGGACCTCAACAAAATATATCAACACGTCCCAAAACACATCACGAACTTAGTCGAGCCTTTAAATCACATCAAACAATGCTGAAAATATGAATCACCCTCCAATTCAAACTTAGTGAATTTTGAAACTTCAACTTCTACAATCGATGCTGAAACCTATCAAATCACGTCCGATTAATCTCAAATTTTGCACACAAGTCACATTTGACATTACGGACCTACTCCAACTCCCGGAATCGGAATCCGACCCCGATATCAAAAGTTCACTTCCGGTCAAACTCTCCAAAACCTTCAAATTTCTAACTTTCGCCAAAAGACCCCGAAATGACCCACGGACCTCCAAATCCACTTTCGGACGTGCTCCCAATACTAGAATCACCATACGGAGCTACTCCCAGGCTCGGAATCCCAAACGGACATCGATAACATTGAAATACACCTCAACCCAATTTTCATAAAATTCTTCCAAAATTCCAACTTCCATAATAGGCGTTGAAACGCTCTCGGGTCATCCAAAATCCGATTCGGACATATGCCCAAGTCCAAAATCATCGTATGAACCTGTTGGAACCTTCAAATCTCGATTCTGAGGTCGTTTACTCAAAAATCATACTTTAGTCAATTCCTCCAACTTAAGGCTTCCGAAATTAGAATTCCGACCACGCGTACAAGTCGTAATACCTGAAGTGAAACTGCTCAGGACCTCAAACTGCTGAACGACGCGCTGGAGCTCAAAACGACCGGTCGGGTCGTTACACTATTTATCTCATATACAATACCAAGTTAAATTTAATACCCAAAAAAACATTAGTATATCTTTACACTATTTGTATGTACAAATTAAAAACAGCATAAAATTTCATCCCGAGTCTTATAATAACACATGTATATTCATTAATTGTGACAGAAACAACTAATTTTTTTAGATTGGTAATTCGCATTATTTAATTAAGGGATCCAATTATCGGTCATTAGAAAAATCACATACCAAGTAATATTCTCCCAAATTATAATTTTTCTGGAATATATAGCCGCTACCAATAGTGGCGGATCTAGAGTGTTGTTACTGGGTTCTCCAGAACCCGGTAACTTTTGCATAGGCACTGTATTTCAATTAAGAAATCCTCTAAATATTTATAAATATTTAACTGTGAACTCAGTTATTATTGTGTATTAACTTGAAATTATGGTAGGAACCCATAAACTTCAAATCCTAGATCCGCCTCTACTAAATAAGCTTAAGCCGCCAACTTTGGCCATTTTGACCATCACCTATCTTACGATTTCTCTAAGCTACAAACTCGAGATTGTCTTCTAAAAATTTCTCATTCAAGAAATGTGACCGTAAGACAGACCATAAATAAACTGGTTGATCATAAAACTCATATCAGTATGACTCATATCATTACAATGGGAGAAAACGTACCGTCATATATAAAAGAAACTAAAATCTTATAAAATTCCACTGTGCAGTTATTAGGGGTTTCCAACTTCTTGTACGTATTCTAACGAAGAGACGAAACAATTGCAAACTCTTTAAATTCTTCAGCTTTGAGATTAACGAAGAGACACATATTTTCTAATGAGACTAACAAAGTGTCTTGACGGTTTCTACTAAGTGATATTTATTGACCAAGTAAGCCAACAACATATCATTTGAAGGGATGTGACTGTTAAGCAAAAGGTATGAAGGTTGGCTTGGGATGTTAGCAGGCATTTGTTTTTTTTTTATAGATTATTAAATTGGTATTTAATTTAATGAGAAGGGCATTTAGGTAATTTAACTTTTTAATTTTGGGGTTCCTACTTTTAATATATATATATATATATTTTTTAATATCCCTTTTGAGATATGTGGGAGATTGTTGGAAAAATTAGTGGTATCTCAAAAGGGAATGTGCATTATTTTGATTGGGAAAAGCATTTATTTTTATTATTACTTATTATTTAGTAAATTATTTTACATTTAATAGAGTCAAACTAGCCGTTTCGCTAGCCGTTGAAGCAACGCCTATATAAACATGATCTTTGGAGAGCTAATGACACACTTTCTAAAATAACTTTCTGAATCATCTTCTTCCTTCTATATGTTGGGTTTCTTTCTTGAATTTTCTGCTCATTATGTCCCTAGTTTTATAACTAGAAGAGCTTGTTGAATTCTGAGGAATACGCCTAATTTTATTCATCACTGTATGGACGAAATATCCTTAAGGACATATCCTTGACACGCCTCAAGCTTTGATAAATCCTATTCTCCATAATCAAATATATTTCCAACAAAGACAAGGGAGGTCGAAGTTATGTGTTGCTACCATTATGATTGTGGTTATAGTTGTTCTAATGTTAGCTCTTATATTATGTGTTTAGGATTGATAGCTTACTTTGTTATTTTCTGAGTTTAGGCTACATATTTTATGTATATGTAAAATTTTGTTCTGGAATGTATTGGCAATGGGAACATTCAAGTCAAAAAATTACAATTTAGCATTACAACAATAGTACTTCCATTACTAATGCCATTGCCTATTATAGACAGTTAATAAAATATTCATAATAAAGTAGTTTTACAAAAAATTATCTACCATAGGCAGTTAAGCAAAATATCCATCATTAAGTTTTCAAATTATCAATTGATCACTTCAATTGATGCCTGATGTGGCTTGGTTGCCTGGTGTGGATTGTGTCTGTAGTGTGGCTTGAGTGATCATAGCAAAGTTTGCCCTTCTATAACTCTCTTCTTGCAGCTGTTTTTGTGTAACTGCAGCTTTACCCTTTCACTTTAGTCCATGGGGTTTGAACCTAAGTTTAATATTGGTAGGGGCAGAATTTATGAGTATAGAATTATGTACCACTCTATCAGTAGTTCCAGACTGCACAAACATAATTAAGTTTATGAGTGAAAGATTATCTTGTCGACCATATCTAGTTGAGTGTATGATTAAGTGGATTATTTACCCTCTGTATCACACTGCCACCTGATCCAAATAGCAGACCATATCAAGTTGCCCTTGGTCTCTTAACCCAGTATTTGCACCATCTTTTTAGGCTCTTTAGTCTTCCTTTTTGGACCTCCAGCAATATTAACTGACTGTTATGTGCTTGAATAAGTGGTTAGTTAAGTGAAGGTTTCATTTTCCACCGGTTTAAGCTGTTGCTGCACTTCCATCTGTTGTTGATGTATTTTTACTAGTTTCACATGCTGCTAAAGTAGTTTCAGTCGTTCCACCCGCTGCTAAGTAGTTTCAGCCCTTCCATCTGCAGCTGAAGTAGTTTCAATCTTTGCACATGTTGATGATGTATTTTCAGCAGTTCCACTTGCTACGGAAGTAGTTTCAGCCCCTCTACATTGGGTTTTCTATATACACATAAGCAATTAAACATTAATAATAGAAATTTAACTGATATATGAGTTAAGAATATTCACATTAAAACTTACAATAGTTGGACATCATTTTTTGTTATGTCCAAGAGTCTTGCACAAAGAACATTTTATTTGTCTCCCTATCTTTGTACCCTTCCCGAACTTCTTCTTTGGTTCATCAATAACTTTTCTTGTTTTTTTCATTGGCCTTCCTGGTATTGGAGTTATAACAGGTGGCTCAATAGCCAGCAATGTGCTTATTGGCCACAAATTCATACTAGTTAGAGGTTGAATGGATCTGCTGCATGCCTTAAGGTAGGTGTCCTTCCTATACCAATGGTCAACATATGTCTCAACTTCATTGCTCTTATAATGCATTGTAGTAATTTCATGTGCACATAGAATTTCTTTGAGTTTCCATGACCTACAACTACAAGAGTTCTTCCTAAAGTCAACAACATGTTTAAATGGTCCATCCTGGATCTCATATCCTGTTTCACCATTAAATTTTACTTCACATTTGGCTGTGATCACGCACAACTATGCCTCCTAAGAGGTCTAGCGGTCGTTACAAATATAATTTAATTTATAAGTCTGAAATCAAATCCCACAGAAAAATAACGTGCTAATTACAACCAATAGTTTTTCACAAATTCAAGTAATCAACCTTTAGAAATATTATATAATAATTTGAGAGTTTATTAACTATGATCAACGTAATTAAAAATGCAGTAATTTATAACTAAAAAGGCAAATATTGTAGATAAAATTTGAAAAAGTTTAAGGTTATGATTTTCCCTACTGTCGGAATCTTTCCCGTTATATTTTTTATGAATTTGCCTAAATATTCTCTACCAATCGTGAGTACTTTGATTGTCGTAGCCCTCTCTCGAGCAACTACCATAATTTACTAGACGTATTCTCTCGAACTACGCTAGCTGGCACTAATTTACCGCTCACTACGATCGCACCAAGACTTCGTTATCTCTAATCCCGCCTTTAAACCCTCTGTATCAATCTCTCAACAACGTTAGGAGTGGTGTTGTTCAACAACTACTTAAATGTGTACTCTCTCTCGAGCAATATACACACTAAATACACACTAAATAGGCACAGTTAATTGAGAACTCTTTAATTAATAATAATGAAAATATAGTTGAACAAGTAGAGAAAAATCAAAGACAAATCTATATTAAACGCAGTAGAAAATCATCCCCTAATAGGTTCCATCAAACCTTAGATAAGAGAGTTTAGCTACTCATAAATACAACAACAATCAACATAATGTTTAAAGACATGAAACTACAAAGTAAAGAGATAAAGGAAGGAAAAATTCGTTTGATTCTTGCTTCACAGTGCTTGGCAGCCTTTTTCTTCTCCAAAATCATGACCAACCCTAGAATAACTCGTTTGGGGAGTATTTATGTCAATCCCTCATCCAAATTCAGGTTTAGGTCTTTTAACCCGCGACTTTTAATTACCGTGATATAGACCTCGCAAAGCCTGGTCTGTAGCGCGGTCGACCTGGTTATAGACCTCGCAAAGCTTGGTCTATAGCGCGGTCAACCTGGCTATAGACCTTGCGAAGCCTGGTCTATAGCGCGGTCGACCTGGCCGCGAGGTCTATAGCATGGTAGACCTAGCTATAGACCTCGCGAAGCCTGGTCTATAACACGGTCAACCTGGCTATAGACCTCGCAAAGCCTGGTCTGTAACACGGTTTGGGTACTTGATGCTTTTGGTTCTTTTCTTGCATTTTTGTCCACGTTTTTTGCAACTTTCATTTGATGATTCATTCCGATGTTCCTACACCTAAAACAACATAATTTAGCGTAGTTGTCATAAAACAACATAATTTAGCGTAGTTGTCGCACAATAACTCACTAAACCAATAAAATATAATGCGAGTAATGTGCTAAACGTATAGCATTTTGGCCTAACATTAGGCTGCCCTTTGAGCATTCTCTCCAAGTACTTTCATAGCCATGGGTGATATATCACCTACCTATTTTTCAGAAAACTCTCTCATGCTATTCATTCTCTTCATACAAATGATTCTAATTTCCTCTAGCATAGTAATGAGAGATTTGTGTCTAGCTGCTAAATTTAACTATTGAATGTCTCACATATGTTGTTCTCCACTATATCTATCACAACCCAAATTTTCCTTCGTAAGATGTCGTGACGGCACCTAGTCTCTAAGACTAGGTAAGCCTAACACTTACTGAATTAAAGACAAAATTTAACCAGAACAACTACGAAGCATGACACTGAAATTTCTATAGTAAAACCATTGATCCTAAGTGTAATACAATACTCCAAAATTGGTAGTACAAGTCATAAACTCTACTGAGTTTGCTAGGAAATTCCTAAATATAATTGTTCGAAATTGAATTAAACATTACAAGTACAATATCAGAAGTGACTCTGAGGCATGCGAACGCGACGACAAGTTTACCTTGAGTCTCCACAGCAATCCTCGACCAGCTAGCTAATAATCTGAGGTACCTGGATCTGCACAAAAATATGCAGAAGCATAGTATGAGTACACCACAACGGTACCCAGTAAGTATCAAGACTAACCTCGGTGGAGTAGTGACGAGGGACAGTCAAGACACTCACTCGACTAAACACCTGAACAAGTATAATGTAGAACTAACAGTGAACAATATCAATATAAAGCTAGGCATGATGACAATAATAATACAATATTTGTAATAGGGACTAAAAGCGACAGTTAGCAACGAGACACAACAGGTAATAACATTGTAGAGTAAGCTAAACACAGTTCAAATCCGGTGAAAACAAATAAAGAAAAACAAGTGACAACTCAATAGGAACAACCGTTTTCACACCAGGTTTATCCAAGAATTTCCACGAGGTACCAAACCTCAAAATCACAAATCATGGGTCCCAATTCGTGAATCCTAATCACTTGGCATCTTGTGCCCACATTATACTTCATAACAGCACGGACGACTCACGTGCCAAGGGAGTGACAATATCTAATATCTGCACGGATCACTCACGTGCCAAAAATAATAATGACTCATGACTGCACAGACAACTCACGTGCCAACAGGATAACTCTCACACATAAGGCAAGTACATGAGAGTACATGTAAATGGTCAAAACATTAGGATTCATCTTCTTAGATCGATATGGGTGATTTATTTACGTGTATGCTTATACAAGTATTCTACCCCAATTCATGTAAACTAGTAAGAGTGGAGACAATAAATGGCACATAAGAAACGATCACCACAAAATATACAGTGTAATAAAGACCGCAATGAAATTGATACACTATTAGTATAATAAGATTAGCTACACAGAACTAAGCAAACAGTGCAACACGGAGAAAGATAATTAATAGTATGCTAAGGAAACAACAATCAAAGACAAGTACAAAAGAACAGGGAAGTGTCAACAAGAGTCACTATCGAGGTACCGTCTTGTAGTCTCAAATCACAAAATGAATCACAATCTTTCCTTATATCACCGCATGAGCCTTTACATTTAGTTTTGAAAATTATTTTTCCGAAATAGTACCCCGCGTTTTAGCCCACTTTATCACACCGCATGACTTCTAGTAGTTCCCCTACTAGCCACACGTATCAAGGCCACCTTATCTCACCGCATGCGTATCAATAATAACAATAGCACGGCAGAAACCTCATGCAAACACCATAACAACAGCACGGCAGAAACCTCGTGTAAACACCCGAACAATCCTCTCAACAATAACACGTGTGCCAAAATATAACAACTCAACAAAATGACTTTCACAATATGTGCCCATATGCCACAATATTTCCTTAAAACAGTTTCAATATCACAACCACACATAGCTCTCGGCTCAACAGCACTGAATACAACATCAATAACAATAATAACATGAGGATACGGCAAGTAAATCAATGCAGGAACTTCAGAACATAAGGAAACGGTAGAACGAGCTCACAAAGAAAGACACAACAGGGATTGATGGGCTAAACAAGAATAGCTAAACAAGGACGAGATACTGTGTAGCAATGATTCCACAAAAGTACAATTCGACAATAAGAGAGATAACACGAATCAATGATTCCAAATAAGGATAAGTCAACAATAAAAAAAGGGATAACAAAACTTCATTAAGATTGAGCAATTACGGAAGAGATACAACAAATTTAATTAAGGATAAGCAATTACGGAAAATATAATAATAACATCAATTAAGGATAAAAAATTACGAAAAAGATAGCATAACAATAAAAGAGGCAACAACTTCAGTTAAGGCACATAAGAGTTAAATCGGCAATAAGGGTAGAACATGAAGCAATTAATTCCAAATAAGACACGTAAGGGTGAATTTAGTAAATGGGGGATTTAACATGACAAAACAACTTCATATCTAATGAATATTAGAACTTAAGAGCCCTAAATGGTCAAATTTTCATAAATAAGTTCGAGTACGTACTCGTCACCTCGCGTACACGACTTTTACATGACACAATTAGCACAAATGACTCAAATACTAAGGGGTAGTTTCCTCCCCCCTCCCCACAAAGTTAGGCAAGATACTTATCTCAAAGAAGCTAGACCGATACTCTAAAATGACCTTCTTGAGTGAAATAACCCCTGGACGGCTCAAATCTAGCCAAAATAACTTCAAATCATAAATAAAACTAATGGAAAACAATTCCGGATAACAAAGTTTCGATTTTTAATTAAAACTAAAAAGTCTACCCAAAAGTCAACCCCGTTCCCACACCTCGGAACCCGATAAAATTCACAAAATTCAAACATCCATCCGATAACGAGTTCAACCATACCAAAATTATCTATTTTCAATATCGAAACGCCCTTCAAATCCTAATTTTACAATTTTGAAAGATTTTACAAAATTACACATTTTCTTCCTTTCAATTCACTGATTTAATGATATAAATAAGTATGAAATCATGAAATGTAATTATTTTCGGATAAAGAATACTTACCAAAATCAAACCCGGGAAGAATCATTCCAGAATAGCTCAAAATTATGGCTTCAAACTCAAAAATTGACAAAAATACCAAACCCTCGAATATATGTGATTTTGCCTAGGTTTTTCGCATTTGCGAACAGAAACGCCGCATCTATGGCCTCGCATTTGCGAGAAAAGGTTCGCATCTGCGAACCCAACTAGCCAGCCCAGTGGGCGCACCTGCGCAAGAATGTGTCTCACCTGCAACTCCGCAGAAACGTAAAAACAACCGCAGAAGCGGACATCTTCACATTTGCGATCAATGGGCCGCAAAAGCGGCCATCGCATCTGCGACAAAAACTCCGCAAAAGCAAAGCTTCCTCCGAGGCCTCAACATCACAGAAGCGACAGCAACTTCGCAGAAGCGGCTCTACATCTGCGATCAAACCTTTGCAGAAGCGGATACACCAGAACACTGCCCAACAGCCTTAACCAAAAATTTCCAAAATGATCCAAACCTCGTCTGAAACTCGTCTGAAACTCATCCGAGCCACTCGGGACCCCGTCCGAATATACCAAAAAGTCTTATAACATAACGCAGACCTACTCAAGGCCTCAAATCACATCAAATAATGTCAAAACTATGAATCGCATCACGAATTAAACTTATGAATTTCTAAATCTTCCAACTTTTAAAACTCGTGCCGAAACACATCAAACTAACCCGGAATTATGTGAAATTTTGTATGCAAGTTCCAAAAGATATAGCTGAGCTAATCCAACTCCCAGAATCAAAATTCGAACCCAATATCAACAAATTCAACTCCCGATCAAACCTCTCAACCTTCAAAAACTTCAACTTTCCAATTTTTGCCATAATGCTTTAAATTATCCTATAGACCTCCAAATCTAAATCCGGATGCACGCCTAAGTCTAAAATCACCATACAAAGTTATTGGAATCATCAAAGTACCATTTCGGAATCGTCTACACAAAAAGTCAAATTCTGGTCAACTCTTACCGCTTAAGCTTCTAAAACAAGAATTCTTCTTCCAAATTAACCTTGAATCATCCGAAAAATGAACTCGGCCACACACGTAAGTCGTAACACATAATAAAAAGCTGCTTGAGATCTTAAGCCGCCGAACGGGATGCTAATTCTCAAAACGACCGGTCGGGTCGTTACAATATCACACTTGTTATGTTTTTTGAAGTATGCCCTATACCATGTCTCCTTATTGTATTTCAATAAGTCTTGAACAATTTCTCTTTCCAGTAAGTCCATTTCATCCACCTTCTTGCTAAAGTAAACTTCAAATGTAGCTCTTGTACACTGCCAGAATTTTCCTTCTTTCCTCACTAGGCCATTTTTGCTTCCAATTGGCTGAAATATGTCTAGTATACCACCTCATCTCAGTATTTGGCAGTAACTCAATGAACCAGATGAGAAATATTATCGTATAATAAATTAAACATAAATGAAAAACAATTACACTTTTAAGACAAAATATTTGAAACTATACCTTCTGCATATCAGTTATTACAGTTAGTCATTCTTCTTCGGTTTGTGTAAGTTCCAGATCAGACTTGATACATCTGACAAACTAAGACCATATATCCTTGGATTCATTTTCAACTAATGCCCAAGCCTCAAGGTACATTTGATTATTCCCATCCTTAAAAGTATGCGAAAGTAGTTCACATTTATATATTACTTTCAGGAATGCACTATAAAAGATAATTATGTTTCTGCACCCCTATAACCATTCAGTTGTTAATGCTTTAAGACAGATATAAATGCCCATAAACACCTCCTTGTCAGTTTCTGTATTCTTGGATGTCCTTATCAATACAATGGTGCCAGGATTAGTAGACTTTAACATTTCAGCATAATCATAGAGCCTAGCAAATTCTTTCTTGTAATCACTCATATGCTCCATCGTAACTATTATTTTTCCCTTTCTGCTGGAAGTTTTACTCACATACAGATCATATGCTTTTTTGAGTAAGTCTTGAATTTGATGCAACGTAATTTAAGGCTCACTGATTATTCTGTCATTAAAAATTTTTGCAATCCATGGTGGGTTACATAGCTTGTTCCTTATCTTCTTGTAGCATTTATGGAAATGATATATACAATCACCCTAAATTTTTTAGTGCTACCTTCTATGCTACCAAGAATATGCCATGAACAACCTTTCTTTATATACTTTTCCCTAAGCCTTTCCCTCTCATTAGGTTTCAACTTAAGGTTCATACTTTTTTGAATATAATATGATTGCAAAGCCTCCCTAAAATGTAAAACATTCTTAAATATCATATACAGTTCAAATAATATTTTTTTACAACTTGTGTCAAAGTAGACCTTCTTACTTGGATTACTAGGTGGTGTATCCTTTACATCATCAAGGTCAACGAGTTCTCTTTCATCATCACTGCACTCACTACCTGGACCTGAGCTGTCAAAACACTGGTCATCCTCTCCTAGTCTCCCTTCATATTTTTTTCTTTTTTTCTTATGCATTTCTTCAAAACCAGCATCTATACCAATAGGACCAGATGGTATCTCATCTATATTTACTTTGACATTATTTTTTTGTTGATTTTAGACTGTCTAATTTTAACTAGTTCATCATCCAGATCACCACAATCTTGAATGTTCTTGTAATTATGTATTTGAGACCCATTTTCCCCTTTGAATATTTCCCTATATGTATTTGTAATTTTATGATCTGCGGGGATAGTTGGATTTGTTTCAGGGAAGTTTTAGATTGATCTGGATCAATTAGTTCTTCATTTGGAAGCTTAATTCGAAAATGTTGATCGAAATTTGACTTTTATGAAAACGACCTCAGAACGACATTTTGATGGTTCCAATAGGCTCGTAGGATGATTTTGGACTTTGACATATGCTCGAAATTGGATTCGGAGCTTCCTAAGTTGAATTGGCTCTTTATGCCAAAAGTTGGCAATTTGAACGCTTATAGATTTCCTAAGTTTGACTATAGGTTGACTTCATGTCTATCGGGTTCAGATTTTAGTTTTGGGACTTGGTATAGGTCCATTTTGTCATTTGGAACTTGTCTTCAAAGTTTGGCATCATTCCGAGTTAGTTTGATAGGAATCGAGCACATGGTTATGATTTTAGCGATTCTTGAGTCTCATTATAATTTTCATATGTTTTGTTGTCCGGTTCATGGTTTCAAATGTTGTTTTGGTGTTTTGAGCATGCGAGCGGTTAGTTTGATATTTGTAGACTTGTTCGTATGTTTGGCATAGAGCTCCGGGGGCTCGAGTGAGTTTCGGACGTGTTTCAAATTGGTTTGGACTTGGTTCAGGACTGCTGGTGTGCTGATGCTGCGATTATTGCAATTACGAGCACTAGTTCACTGTATAAAAGGCAGGGGTTTCAGGTGTCGCAAATGCTATGCCCTGATCGCAATTGCGAAGGTGGGGCATTTCCTGGGCTGATCGTTTTCCGACATATTAGTCGCTTTTGCGACCTGGGCAGTCATCGCAAATGCGATGTCTGAGTCGCATTTGCGATATTTCCTGGGCTGGTCAGGCAGCGCAATTCCGAGCCTTTGGTCGCATTTGCGAGGGTTCGCAAATAGGTCGCATTTGCGACTTCTGCAGCAGAACAAAATTATTAGGATTTCGGGACTTAGTCTCATTTATCACATTTTTGAGTCCTAGACTCGGTGAGAGGCGATTTTAGGATGATATTTTCATACAAAGCTATTGGGTAAATAATTTTTGACTCAATTTTGATTATATAACATGAATATTGATGAATTTTAACATCTAATTCATGGGATTTGAAGAGAAATTTTGGGAAATTTTGTCTATGTTTTGAAAAATAAAAATTTGAGATTTGAGAGCCGAATTGGACTCATATTTAAAAACCAAATACATATATGGACTCGTGGGACTATGGGTAGTCGAAATCTACTTCGACTCAGATTTTGACCGGACGAACCCGGAGTTGTCTTTTGTTGACTTTTGGAAATTGTGTAAAGATCTTAACTTTATTAATCAAAATTGGTTTCTCTTACATTGTTTGATATTATTAAGTCGTTCTTGGTTAGATTTGAGTCGTGCAGAGGTGAATTTTAAGGGAAAAATATTTTTAGAGTATTGAATTGGCCTAATTAAGATAAATATCTTGCCTAACTTTATTTGGGGAAACTTTCTCTTAGGATTTGGTCTAATTGCATTATTTGAATTATGTGAAACGACGTGTACAAGAGGTAACGAGTGCGTGTACATGGACATATGTGTGGTAACTGACCGGATTAGACCCGTAGGCTATTAATATGCCTTGAATTGAAGTTGTTATTATATGACGCACATTTTATTATTGATTCACTCCCCGTACCTTTGTGTTATTATTGCTTTTCTTATACTCATTGTGGTTGAGCCGTTGGCCATATGTTATTGTAGCATTGGTATTGTTGTTTGGTGATGTTGTGTTACATATGCACGTATGATGTGGTTGATTGTTGTGTTATGAATGAGATGCGCATGCGGTGACATAAGGGTGGTGTATATATTGATTCGCATGCGGCGAGATAAGAGGGCTTATGCATGTGTTGCTAGTAAGGGAAATACTTCATTGTGATGCACACACGACGAGATAAAGGGTTTATGCACGTGAAGCTATTTAGTAAAAATGTTTTAAATTTGAACCTCACGCGACGTTATAAGGTGATTTGTGATTATTATGCGTGGTATATTGGGGCGATCCTTGTTGCAAATCTTGTGTTGGAACGACTTGAGGATTCAAGCATGTCATTATTTTTCTTTAATTGATTTCACTTTGGTCTTACTTGTTTGGGATAATTTATCGTGTTATCACATGCTTACACTTTGTTGCCATTTATTGATTATATTTTTCGTTGTTAGTTTTATATTTATATTCTGCACAGGTTATATGTCTAGTGAGTGTCTTAGCTTGAACCCCGTCACTATTCCATCGATGTTAGTCTTGATACTTACTGGGTACACTTTGTTGTGTACTCATACTACGCTTTTGCATATTTTGTGCAGATTCAGGTACCTCCGATCGTGTCGATCGCTAGTGAGTTGAGCCAGATATTGTGGAGACTTCAAGGTGTACCTATTGTTCTTACTCACAGGCCTCGGAGTCACCTTCTGTTGATTTTTCCTTACTACTATCTACTTTATTCCAAAACAGTGTGTATTTGAGATTTCTAGTGTACTCTCAGTAAAGCTTAAGACTCTATACTATCGATTTTAGGATGTATGACTGTTGATCATTTTTCGGCTATGTTATGTCTTTTGTTAGTTTTTAGTTAATAACTGAGTTGTTTTATTTTGTTAATCTCATTATGTGTTAGGCTTACCTAGTCTTGGAGACTAGGTGCCATCACGATCCTAAAAGTGGGATTTTGTGCCGTAACAGTTATCATCTACATCATACAGTGAATCTGACTCTCAAGAATCCTGATCAATATAAGATTCTGATGTTTGAAGGTTATAGGATGAGAAGTTATTACCTTCACCTCATCTTGTTCTTCTATATCTCTATTTATAGTTGTCCTCTTACCTTTATCTTCGTCATTATTAGTCTTATTTATATCATTGGTGTGAGATGACACATCAGCCCTAACATTTAACCCACTTGCATGCTCATGTGTTTGTAGAGTGGGGTACACCAATTAAGTTATGTCCTCAATAAGAATATGATTACTAATTACATGGACAATACAAACATCAACAAAGTCACCACTCTCAATGTGTTAAGAAACTTTAACACATCAGCATCTGTTTTTAAGATATAATAGCCACCCTTTTTGTTAATTTTTCATCCAAAAAAGTCAACTTTTAAAAAACCTAAGTCCCTAGCAAACTTGTGAAATAATATAATATGAAGCTCATGAACATCAACTGTAGCTAAATGAGGACAAGTTAGTCCATTAGCATATCTTAGCTCAGAGTCTGAAATAAAATTACCGTTGTGGTAAACTTGTAGCTTAACTATGCTTGAAGCCATTTTCTTATCATACTTGCAAAGTGGCAAAAAACAGTATTAGCAACGAATATTGGTTGTCAAAATTTTCACCTTTACATAACTCCATAAACAAACCAACAAAAAATAATAATTTTTTGAGTAAAGAAGCTTCCAAAATTTCTTTTTCTTCTCCAAAATACCCTATAATATTCAGATAGACACTAGTGGACCATTAACAAGAACGAGACCCAACAAACTTCACAAAAAATGCATAAATTTAAGATAAAATTTGATTTACAAAAGAACCTAGAAACTAAATAGAATAACCAAATATGCCATTGTATGCATGACACTGCATCAAAGGGGTTTTACACTTCAAAAGGTAACAAAACAGAGCAAAAGCCCCATATATTCAAGAAAATTAAACAAAAAATGCAACCTAATGCAGCCTTTCCATAAACCCTAAATCAAAGAGAAAAATAAAGATAAATAAGAAAAATAATTTATGAATAGATGAAGGAACTTACCCCAGAAATTTAGGTGACACAATTGATGATCGCAAATGCCGGCAACGACGACGGAGAAGAGAGACAGATAAAAGAGGTTCGAGAAGTTTCAAGCCCTAATCTAATCGGCAAAGTGTAAAATGATGGGAAATATTGGGTTTGGGTGGTCAGTCCTATTTTTCAATCTTTTATTTTCCTATGTGGCACTAGTAATGACATAGAGTCCTACGTGTAGCCGACTGTATTACACGCATCCTCAGCTTCTAGTCATAAGCATTTATTATACAGGGTTTGAACGAGTGTAAGTGTTTACTTGGAAAAATCGCAAAGTACGGGGACTAAGATGACAAAATAGAACAAGTAGAAGTGCCACTTAGGCTGTTGTACCTATTTTTATATGTCTTTTTTCATCTGTTTTTATATGTTTATAAATGTATAAAGTTTACTAAAATTTTTATTATAGTCATACATAAAAACTTAGATAATAAATCTGATATTTCAAAAAGGAGTAAATCTTAACAACGTTAAAATTATTGACTATTGCTATTATCACCAATCCCTTTTCATTAACTAAAAATTTTGGGTTTGAGCTATGAATGAATTCACTTTTGGTACGAAACCCTTATCCCCGAAAAGGGAGGCGTGAGTTTAAGGACCCGTTTGACCATAGATTTTGTCAAAATAAACTTAGATTTTATTTGGCAAACACATGTTTGGCCATAGATTTTGCCTACATTTTGGCCAAATCCCAAATCACAAATCCCAATGGGCCAAAATATCACTATTATATTTTTTAAAAATTGCCCCACACTTTTATATTTTATAAAAGAGCCCACCATTTATTATTTTGTAACGATGTTGCTTCGTCTTCTCGGTCATCTGATAGTGTATCATGTAGTTCATTATAAAAATGATAATTTTGTATCAAATTTATTTATGTTCAGGACTATGGTTTGCGATAATATAATGAATGTTATTGATAATGGTACTGTTGGGTATTTGTGATAGTTTTTAGAACTTGTGAGTATAAGTCATATTTCATGTTTTTTTTCAAATCAAACTTTACCCAAAACAGATGTCCAAACACATTTTCATCTCCAAACCAAACTTCACCAAAATCAGATTTTTCAGAATAAATTTAAAAATCTATGGCCAAACGCTAGCTAAATTAATGAGATTCTAAAATGGATACCAAAAAACTTGGAAAACCAAAAAATAAAATAAAAAAGAAATACATTATTGAACAATGTTTTAAGCAAAACTAGCTTGGTACAAAAACAGCTTTGATTATAGTTTGAGGACAATTTTGCAAATTTATTCGTACTTTCTGTGACTTTTGAAGGGGCAAAACGATAATTGGCAGCTACTGCAGCCTACTACTACTGTCTCAACTCAAAACTCAAAACTCGAAGCTCGAGTTCGGGTCTGTAGTTCGGATCCTACCGACCGGTAACGATGAGTTTGTCTCTCATACAAGGCTACTCCTCGGCGGAGGAGGAAGAAGAACAAGAAGAACCTCAGTACCAGAAATTATCCTCCGACGAGGAAAACGACGACGTTGTTCCACACAAAAATCGATACAAACCCATATTTGACCCTAACCCTGCTTCATCTTCTTCGCTTCCTTCAGCTCTTGCTGCCTTTTCCGAAGTAAAATTTCCTTAAATTCCTTTTATTATTATTACTATTACTATTGGTATTATCTTTTTTATGTTATTTTGTTGTAATGTGAAGTGCCGTGTGAAACATTTATGTTTGGAAATTATTGGAGATTTCAGGGCCGCCGCAGTTTTTGAACAACAGTGTTGAAGAAGCTGGAAAGGAGGTGGAGGGGCAGCGACACGGTCACCGTAAGTACAGCAGAAACAAGAATGATTTACCAGCTGGTACTTTTCTAGCTCCTAACACTTCTTTTTATTCTATATATGATGGTATTTATTGGTGCTGTAATTATACAATGTCCCTTGAACAATTTATCATTTAACATCAGCTATTAGTATGGCTTGGTAACAAAGGGTGTAGCCTAATGATCAATGAGGTGGGTGAAAACCTGAAAAATCGGGGTTCACATTCCAGCGGAGATAAGAAACCCTAGGTAATTTTTTTCCATCTATCTAAGCCTTGTCGGGGAGAGTTATCCGGTAGCTATAACATAGGTAACCCAAAGTGAATGCAACTTAAATAGCTTATAGATATAGTCTGCAGTCCAATGTTTCTACTTTTTCACGAACACGGCGTTTAATAATCTAAGATAGAGAAACAAATCCTATCTCTAAAGGGGTTCAACTCAATATGTGTATCCTTTGGCCACCAATATAGCCTTCAAGTCGTCGACTGCTCCATCAACTTTTGTTGACTTTATAGACCCACTTGTAGCCCACTATTGATTTCCCTAGAGGCAAGAAAAGCTCTGTTTCTCTGATAGTGATATGCTGACAATCTTTTCTTTAAAATGGGGCATGTCAATTTTTTGCACTAGGAAGTATCTTTAATTGAATAATTGTGTCGACTACCACCACGCTATTTGTTCCTATTCTTTTGTTTAGTCATCTTTGTGACAATAAAGGAGAATCTCTAATGGTCAGACGGTTTGTACATTTTCCTTTTTTATCTTTCACCCTTATAGGTGCTGTAGTGGAGTCAAAGGCTCAGTTAGTAGGGATACATGAGAGGGTCAGAAGTGATGTTGATGGGAGCATCCCAAGGACAGCCACTGGTCAAGCAAATGTTTCTGTTGGCACTGTACAAGGAGGCAAACCTGTGCCAACTGCGAGCTATCCTGGTGCAGAAGATGCGGCAGAGCTTCTGAGGTAGGGATTATCATTTCGATTGAGCGGTCCATTATCTGAATCTCAACTTTGTGAGCTGGATTAATGTCATTATTATCGTAAATTGAATGCTAGAATTAGTTATATGTGTTTGGTATTTTTAATTTTCTGTATCTTGTGCGGTTCACTTTAGTGAAGCGTGAGCTTCACCTCTTGTTTTACACTTCAAACTCCATGGACCTTGTCATTTTGGCGGTTTTCACTTTTAAAAACAACAATTTATTTTTAAGAATGTCATTAATATTTGAAATACGTGTACGACTAGATAATTTTGATAGTTGACACCCTACTAAAGGTTTTAATATTTCATACGCCTTTCACTATCTCGAGATTTCAAATGCATTTAACGCTTAAGTTTGAATTACAATGTCATGTGTTTTCCTTTCCTAACCTTATAAACAAGCTCTAGTACTTAATTTTATACTTTTATACTATTACTAACACATTGTATAAGTATAAGTCAAACTAAGTTATTAAGCTGTGCGATGGTGAAAATTGAAGACATAAAAGGCAATCGAGGGGGTTTACTAAATAAGATAAACAATCCTACCATAGAGACCAGATTTACAGCTGCTGTATCCATTTGAATCATAAGTAAAAAAAAGATGCTTTTTACAAAGGCGCAGCTGTTGGATCCAGTGAGGAGCATGGTTTGTTTTTGGTTGGTTTATTGTTGTGAACCTTTGAAGTAGATGCAGAAGATATTGGACATAACATATTGGTGAAGATTTAGAGACCACCTTTTATTAGCTTGACTGCCTGAGAAGGATGAACATAAAAATAGTAGATTTGAAAAAATAGCATCCATGTAAAACTTCCTGCATGCATTTTCATGTATGGTATGTGGTTGCAGAAGTGTTTAGTATTGATATCCTTTGAATCTCAGTTTTGTCAATCTAGCTATTAAAAACTATCGCCTATGTTTTTCCTGTGGCTGACCCCACCTGCCTGTAAAGAAGGGCAGGAAGGGGACTGAGAACGATTGAAGTCAAGCTCTAAAGTCCAGACAATTTTTTTTGCTGTCTGGAATAATCACTTCGCACTAACGTTGATCATTTGCTTTGTTAGTTGTACTAAGTTCACATTTTGCTTTAACGCTGTGACGAGACTAATTTATGATGCAATTTCTGTTATCATTGAAAGAGAACATCGCTGCTGTTTAATTATTTTCCTTGATTCAGCTTTTAATGTATCTCTCCTTTTATTAAGTGGTGATGACTTGTGAGATTTTATCTTTGTGTTAAGCTGAAAACTTCCCTCTTGTTTTCAATTTGGACTCTTGGCGCCAAGAGAAATCAGCAAAAAGGAAAAAGAAAAGGATCATGCTTGATGGTTGGACTGGATCTGTTAAACCAATACTCAGTTCATTTGTGTAATTCTATAGTTGTTGATAAGTTTGGAACCAAAGTTAGGTTGACAACTTATAGAGGAGCAGCTACTGATTCTGCAAGAAGTATTTTTTGTTTGTTTTCATCGGTGGTGTATATAAGATTATCAATTGCTAGCATGCAGAGAGTGTTCGGGAAAACATAAATACATAACCATTGGATACATAATATCCTATCCTAGCATGATTATATCCTGCAAAGTAATTTTTTTTTTTTTGGGGATGGTTATCCTGCAAGTAAGTTTTTGCTTTTCAACACTTCTATTTATCTCGAATCCTCTGAGAGGTGATAGATTTTAGTGATTAATATGGCTATTCCTATATGTGGTACCCGCAATTCAAGCGTCATGAGTTCAGGCCTCCCATCTTGGCTACCGTACTTATGTTTCCCTAACCAAAAATGGCATAGAAAATATGTCAAGCAGTGGGCTCATTCTTTTCTCATCCTGCTTCACCCTTTGTTGGGTTGCACTAGTGATGAATTTAATTGTAGACGCCTAGATGCATTAGCTTGAATTTTTCTAGAAGTGTTCATTGCCATGGCAACACTGTGAACCCCACTATAATTTCTGTTCCCTCCAGGGTAGGGCAGTCCCTGCAAAGTAAGAACCGCACCTCTATTTAACCTAGTACGTATTAGTTCTTTTTCTAGAGACTGCTGAATGAACTTTCTTTTTCTTTTTTCTATTGGATGAAGTATATGCCGCATTAGGATGTGATTAGGATTATATATCATTATATGACAATGTGACTATGTGTGCTAGTTCTTTTATTGAGAGTATTGATTGCAGTTTCATTTATATACTATCTTTTGATGAAATGCATCTTGTATTAGGATGTGCTTGAGGTGTGGAATTCCCAAAACATACACGCACGCAAGAGGGATGGTGTGCCCAGCTTGCAGTGATCGGCCTGTAGACACTGACGAAGAGCCAGTCAAGAAGAAGGGCTCTACCATCAAAGACAAGGAGAAGAATAAGAGGATGAAGGGGCAGTCGTCCCATGCATCATGGAAAAGCGAGACAGAAATGCATCTCCGCCAGCAATTTGACTAGTCAAGTCTACAACAATTGGGTCGAATTATATGTAGGTCCTCCAGTGGCATAATCAATCAACTCTGTACTTTTAACAGATCTACCCGGCTGAAGTGAATTTAGGAATTGTGCATAACCTGTGATGTAGATTCTGGTTGGTGTTAAAGCTAAAGTGCCACCACTTTGTTCTTTTTTGGCCTCTTTGTTCGTTTTCCTCAAGATGTATCACATTTCAACTGAAATTGGGTTTTAGATACTTTTTGTTTGGAAGAAGTCGTGCAGTCAACAAGTGCTTCAGATAGAAAGGATTGCGTCTGTTAATGATCACTTGTTTTAGTTTCGATATAGCTAATGATTGTTTGGCCTTTTATTCCATCATATCCAACGTATGCATTAGTGTCTAAGCAGACAACAGTGCCAGTGGTTTCTTGGCAGTGTTAAATGATGATCTAAGCTTAACGAAAAACCGTTTAATTTATCTAAGGTAACTCATGATATGGTGAGGTGACATACCTCTGTTCTACAGTTATCAAGAAAAAACAGCTGCTTAGAAAAGACTCTTTCTTTCAATAATACATAAAGTAGGCCAGTTTCTCTCCGAGGGATCAAGTGAGAAATCCAGATATCTTATGATTAAATGCAAATAGTTCATTGTATTAGTGGGAGGTGGCAATGCTCGATGGAATTGTAGAAGTGCATTAAAGCTAATCCAGACACCTGGATCACCTCCATCTTAAGAATAAAAATGACAAATAAATCACAAAGCATAAGAAAGAAGGGTAATTGGGGTTGAGAAAATTCTATGCACAATTACAAATAAAAGTTTGCTTTTTAAATGGTTTGCGGAGATTTAGGAAAGGGGTAAAAATGGTTTCAGAGAAAAGTGGTCGAAGGGAGTTAAGAGTTTTGATGCACAAAAACCAAAGAAAATTTTCTTCTTGGGAAAACTTGACCAGACACTCATTTAGAGGGTTTAGAGTTTGGTCCTACTGTTGACTTCATCATACATCACGTAGATCAATTTCTCGACTTAATGAGGTTTGTTTATGATCATGGGACATTGTTGCCACAGATCCAAGTTTACGACTGGAAATTGGTGAGGGTCAACCAATGCCTTGTAAGATTGTCTAATATTTACCTTTCTTTGTCGGAACCTGATTCACTGGCTGGAAAGCTAATAAGAAATGAGTGTTATGCAGAAGTCCTATTGTAAATTCACCAACGGTCATCACATTTTTAGTTTACTGTACCAAAATCACTAAAAGTTTTTGTCACTTAAAAAATAAATAAACTTTTTCTACACTGCTCAGAAAATCAAAATGCTAGAAAAACATATCAACCGACATAAAAAAACAAATAGACATGCCAAAATACCACCATGCGAATTTCAATTAGTCCCTAAACTTGGGATTTAATGCAGTATACTCATAAAATTCCATAAATTATTTTTTCATTGTAAAAAGTTACCGCCTCCCCTATCTATCCGATAAATTTCTAGCGAAAATATTTTATCGAGTAAGTTTTGCTAGATAAATATTAGTACATTACAAAAATGTATCTCATATGATGGCATGGCATAGACATATATATTAAAAACAATTGTAAATGATAATAGGAAAAAAGAATTTACATATCACATAAATTCTTTTACATGTTACGACAATGTTTCTTTCTCATATAATGACAAAACATAGCCATATACACAAAAAATAAAAATTATCGTGCAAGTTATATCAGGCAAATGTATTGATAACATCATTTTACCCTAACAATGTTTCTCATAGGCCAATTATAACCCCCAAGATCCTAACACTAGACTGTTCAAGAGAGTATACTCTAAGCCATCAATCGAGTAGAATTTACAATTGTTTGAGTCGCGGTTGCCAAGTATATTCAACCCTTTATTTCTCCACCCCTACCTGACCCAAAAAGGAAAGACGTAGAACCACTGTTTAGGTCGACTCCACTATGCTGTCACTCTTTGATATGTTGGCAATTGTCCTTTGTACATTCATACTCTTATTCACTGCAGAAAGAAAAGAAACACATTCACCTATTAGAACCAATAAAGCATGTTCAGCAGCTTCCCCAGCTACATTATCTTCTTCCTGAATCCTGATGAAACAGCTACTGAGCTCACTATCTACGTGGAAATTAATATAAGCCCACCAATAGAAGAGGAAGGATAAAAACAAGCAATCTTGGATTTCGCTTGCAGGTTGCAGAATTTGCACAATCAAATACTTCAACAATTTTCAGCAAACAATGTCTAAATCTGTTTGTTGTTTTCATGTAAGCAAAATCACATCCCCAATTTAAAGAAGGAAAAAGAAAAGAGGAACTATTTATATAAAAGCCCCGCCTACACTCCAGAAAAAGGAAAGGCATGTAATGAACTAATTCAAGGCTTGAAGATATCAGAATTATAGAAAATGCTCAGTTCTCAGATGGAATTAGGTGTTCAAAATCTGCATACAGAAGAATGGATTATTGTGCATGGATCCTGTGAGTTAAAGTGGTAGTCACAAAGATGGATTGCAAAGTGAAGATAAAAAGAAACTGATTGTGAAAGCCCATTCAAAGAGATGCAACAAAATGGACTGGAAACATCTCCAATAAAACATCCAAAAACATGTAAAATACCTTGTAACATATTGTTGATAGGCCCTATACATGGCCAGCATAATGATTGAATGTAGACACCACCATCGGTCTTGAAGTAAGTATTTAAGGTCAGTTATCGGCAACTTTTCGCTCTCGTTTAGCTGCATTTCTCCACGACAAATCAAGTTCTCAGACATCACCAGCTGGCAACTCAGAGAACCATGGATCTGTTCATTGATTTATCAGGATAAGGTCTGATCCGCCAGAATGTCAAACATGAATGTTGTTTAATATTAGAAAAGCTTACTGTGGAAGGGGACCTCAAGCCAAGGAATCAGGGGCAGGTGTTACAGATGAGCCTGAAGACCGAAGGAAGAGCAAATGTGCAATAGATCGATCTAAAGAATTGGTGTCTCTTTCCATGTCCATATACCCTTGCCATCTGCAATACAAGCCATTAGAATCTAGGAAAAATTACGCGACACAACAAACATATACACTGTATTTATCATTCGTAGCTTTACTTTCAGAAAATTACCATTCTTAGCTATATTTGAATTTTATAGCAAATACAGGTAGATCAATCGTTTTAAACTGAAACAAGAGCACAACAAGCTCTTGTAGCTCAATTGGTTAGAGCACCTGTTTAGTAAGCGGAGGTCTTGAGTTCGACTCTCTACGAGTGCATTGTAATTTTCTGTATTATTGTATTTCGCCTTGGTTGTAATCGTTTGTGCGACGAATACAGTCGATACATATTGTATTCTTTGTATACACCCATGTATTTCGATGAAGTA
The DNA here is from genome assembly GCF_000715075.1 of Nicotiana tabacum. Taxonomy (NCBI): domain Eukaryota; kingdom Viridiplantae; phylum Streptophyta; class Magnoliopsida; order Solanales; family Solanaceae; genus Nicotiana; species Nicotiana tabacum. The sequence goes on from NC_134081.1 coordinate 72,480,703, forward strand.
ATGAGTTTTATAGAAAAAGGCATCAAGAAGATGCAAGAAGTACCCATGTATTTCGCCTCAGTTGTATTCATTGCGCGAACGAATACAATTGATACAACTTATATTCGTTACGCGAACAAATACAATTGACACATGTTGTATTCGTTGCGCGTCTAAATACAAGTGATACAAGCTGGTAAGAATTGAACAGTAGCTAAGAACATTAATTAGGCAAACTATAGTTACGTATGGTAATTAGGCTTTAAGTTGTAATGCTTTATAAAAATTTCACCTCTGATGTCCGCCAACTGACCCTCAACCTCCCCACTTCCCCCTCCCCCCATCCAGCCAAACAGAAAAAATGAAGACCCCCTAACTTGCTGGCTTAGTTTTTCACTAACTTGACCACCTACCTCCCCCTTCTCTTTCTGAAACCCCCCTCCCCCTAAAGAGGAATGTCTAATTTCCGCAATCGCCACTAACATAACCTAACAGTCCTATTCCTTCGCCTGGTAAGATTGAGCATAATACTATGATTTGGTCGTCAACCAAACAAGCACAAATGAGATCTACCAACATTATTTGGCAGAAAAAACATGCTCCTACAGTACCATCCTGTCCATTGAGATGCCTTGCTAAACTTGTGAACATGAGGTTTCTTAAGATACCAGAAACAGGAAAAAGGGGAAAACAAAAAAGATCAGGAACTGCATTCTAAGGATTTAGAAAGACACTCGTTACCTCGAGAGAAATGTAAAATGATCAAATTTTGAAAAAGAATGATGGAAGATTAGAGATATATTGGAAACTTGATAATTTGAAAATACAAGACATACCTATTAAAGGTGTCAAACACTATAAACGTGATATCTTTCCAATAAACAGCAGTATCTTAATAAGAACTTAACAATTCTAGACTCCTAATTCCAACGACATGTATATTAATTTCAACAATCGATAAGCTTTCGAGGTTCTAACTGTCTATCCTTTTCTTTTTCCCCAAGCAATAACTTCTTGCACAGAAAACCCTGCTTCAGTCATCTTAGGATGGGGAGGGGTAGTGGAGACTTGAGAGCACTGTCTACTTATCAACCATAGGGTGCAATCTTTGGAAACTAGAAACGGTAATTTAAAATCCACCTTCCTGCTTATTTCTCTAGATTGTTGTGCACAGTTTAATGTTTATAATAGAACCTGAACAGTTCTACTCTGTACTATTGGGCTCCTTAATCACAAGACTTAGTACTGTACGTACTGTCTATCGTCCTGAAGAAGCCCAGGGGTGACCAGCCAATGGCAAACCTGGTACAAACTCTGTTTTCTAGCAAAATGCATAAATGATCAACGAGAAACCCTAATGGATAAAAAGAAATTGAGCAGAGTTCTGAACTTACACTACTAAACAGATGCCACTTTAAATTCGGGATACTATTCAGGCATTCACACAAAAGACCTCGCATCTGTGAGGTAAGCTAAATTAAGCTCAAGCATGATGCCAAAATATACATTTAACTGGCTGCTCACAGAAAGCTTGTAGTACTAAATGCATTAGAACTTGTGCAATGCAAGAACCAAGATCACGCGCTATCCTGAGAAAATATTATGCATGCACATTAAAACAATTGTAATACGAGAGTCAAGATTATGAGATGTTTTGAGAAGAATGGCCCTTAGCGCTCAAGAAATACTCATACTTGTTTGTCCTTTTGAAAGTCAATGCTTGGCTTCTATCTCTATCATCTCCAGAGTCATTAATGACATTAGCATCTCTATGCCTTTGTTCAGCACTCCGAGCCAACCGGTACAAGCTATCCCTTATGCATAGCTTTGTCCTTATATCCAACTAAACCAACAAAGTAAAACATAATTAGTTTTATAAAAACGAAAATACCGCGAATCAGTCAATTTTTCAGCAGGACTGCTAACTGCTACACCTCAACCATTCAGATTTGAATAATCAAGCAAGCAAAAAACAAAATTTCAAAAAATAAAACAAAAGCTTTTAAGGTGTTACCCCATAAAGAAGCAACATATGTGTGCAACTAGATGATGAGAAATGAAACAGTTTAGCTTTAGTAGATCTCCAACAGTAACATGCCCATAAGTGTGTATAACTGCAAGCCTATAATATACTATATCCATCTAAACCACAGCAACATGTAAAATATTTCTAGCACATAATATGATGCTAGAGCAATAAATATATTTGCTTCAGATTCGAACCATCAAATCTAAGGTCGGTTGGACATGTAAGGCTAAATAAAATATTCCAGCTTAAAGTAATGAACTCGCATCAAACAAGTTTGAACACATACTACTTCCATAGAGGGACACTCGGACCAAAAAAATAAGGCTTGCTTGACATGTAATTTTGAATTAATTTTCCAACTCAATTAAATAAATTCATCACCAAACAAGATTGAAACACATGTGAATTTTGTAGAGATTCTGTTTACCTGTTCTGTGACATGTTGAAGCTGATGAAATCCAGCAGTTTCTTCTGCTACTTCATCCAACCCAGAACTAATGGAAGTGCTCTCTGCTATAATTGAGGAACCTAATTCTGGTGGAATTCTCGTGCTAATGCCTTCAGGATCACTGCTATTTTCAAACTTAATTCCAGAATGCTGAAGTAGCTTCTCCTCCTCCTTTTCACTTGTTGTGATAGTACCCATCTGAAAAGAAGGATCAGGAGAGCTCTGCCTACACTGCAGATGATTTGGTGCATAGCAGTCCTTGGGAGAAAGGGACATGGAACCATTATTTCCAGATTTGGTAATCGATGAAGTTGGGTGATGGACAATTTGATCTGAACAACTGTAATCAGACATGTAAGAAACACTACTATGTAAGTAACCAGTCTCATGTTCATGAGCTTCATTTTGCTGAGGAATACCCGATGATATCAAATTGCCTTTAGGTCCAGTGGCCTCAGTAGAATGTCTTCTCTCTTCTGAAAGGCCATCAATATTACGCAAGGCATCACCATTTTCTATAAAAACACATTTTCTCTTTCCTTCCGATTGGTTCTGGTGATTTGCGTGCTTCTTATTTATATTATTCTGTGGAGAACCACACAAGCAAAATTAATAAAAAGAGGGGGAATCATTGTTGACTATCTTTATGCAACAGCAGTCAAGATGAATACACCCAATTCTTTTTGACAAGATGACTCAACAATCAACCTAATTTACAATTAGAAAGTCCACGTATCACAAATTAAGTAACGAAGAATGATATAAATTTTCAAAACAAGTTACCACACCCTAGGAAGAATTTAAATTAATATTGGTATCGCACTTTCAGGATGAACTGAGCCCATGCTAAGGTTATGAGATCTCATTTTACATTAACGCGCGCACGCAGAGAAAGATCATGAATCGTGGAACTACCATCATTTTTAAAATTTACCATTACACTACCGCTGATCCTCGGTTGACTGTTATTCAACATCTCAACTTGGAGTCTATCAAAAAATTCTACTTTCTCCAAACGCCCACCTCAGAAATAACCCAACACGGAACGCAAAGTAAGAGAGAAGAATTTGAAGTACACCAAGACAGAATTATACTTACTTTCTTTTGAGGTACTAGTTTGCACTCTGAATTACTTGATCCATTCACAAAAGACAGATGGCTCAGATTGGCCAATTCATCTTTCTGTGAGGGCCACAAATTTCTGTTATAGCTAACTGGTTGACTTTTAATGCCAGAATCACTAATTGAACTGCCCATTTCCTCTGTTCTTGAAACTTCAAGACTGCCGTTATTTTTCAGTGCACTGGATGTTGAGTTTTGACACTGAATATCTGACCTCAATCGATCTCTAGATCCTTCAATAGCATCTGATGATGCAAACCAACCAAGGCCATCCTCATTGCTGGCTCCAAGTCCAAATGTCGAATCACAACTGCTGGAGAACATCACAATAGTGAGTACTAGTTTAACTAGAATTCCTCCATTTAAACATGAAAAAAAAAACATAGGACAATTGAAAGCTTCACCTCACTGAATATGAAGAAAGCAATTACCTGAACATCATGTCAATATCCTCAAAGTTCCCCATCTCAGACCAGTTATAATACAAGAGATCATTAGTGTCTTTATCCACCCGGTTGTTGTCAAAACAACTCAGATCATTATCTACCAGAGAAATGGGACCAAGTGGAAAGCTACATGAGTTTTCCCCAATGGCAGCTTTCTTGTTGTCCAAAATGGGGCCATTTTGGCAGAAGTCACTGTCAATGGAGTCTACGTTTTTACGTTTGAAGCAATGATGCAATGTCCCAACATTTAATGAGCTTTTTCCACAGGTATTAGGCAACACAAAATCAGGTGCATCCGCCCATAAGTCCTCTTCTAACATCATGCTGCTGCTACTATTTAGTGGAGGAACTTATTCTTGCTCCTATCGCTGACTAGAATATTTAACTGTAGATTAATTTCCCACAATACTTGATTAAACCACCTCCTTGCACAGTTATCACTCTTGGAAGGAATTCACCAACACATCCACAATAGGATATTGCACTATATGATTATCACTATCGCAAAACTTGTCCCCCTCTTTAGCTTCTAGCTGTAATACCTGAATTTTAGCTGTAGAAACTGCAGAGAACATTTGTCAAAATGAGTTCACCAAGAGTAGAATTTAATAAAGTTCAATTTGAAAAATGAAAAAAGCCAGATGAAAGTAGAATGATGACCCATGCCAATCTAGAAGATACTAAAAGTTTAACCCGTAAGTCCTGAGAGATTATGAGTAGTCACAGCTACTGAAAGACAATTTCATGGTATATTAACCTATTTTCAAAAATAAAATAAAAAAATTACTGTATATTAACTAGGCCTCCATACCAATTTGGCAAAGAACATTTACTGTATTGAGAGAAAATCAAGAAATTAAAACTAAAGAATAAATTTAGGGGGGGGGGGCAAGTTGTAAAAGGAGAATGTAGCCATATCATTTATGATTACAACAACAACAACAACAAACCCAATATAGTACCACGAGTGGGGTTTGAGAATGATAGATAGTACGCAAAGCTTACCCCTATGGTAGAGAGGTTGTTTCCAGTAGACTCTCGACACGAGAAAAAATGAGAAAAGAGCAGTAGCAACAAGCATGTCAAGCAATAACGAGAACAAAACAAAAGAAAACAAGGCGAAAGGAACAACATGAAGATAGAAATCTACAATATTAGAATACAAGACTGCCACTAATAATGAGATTCCAGACACAATGGTCTCTTTTTCTCATTTGGTCTCTCTTTTGGCTGGAGGGAAAAGAATAAATGTGAGTTTCACAGTATCTATTATCTTAAAAACACGCAGACATAATATAAAAGATGGTTGAACAAACAGAAAAATAAGCAAATATCAGCTTAACAAGAAAAAGAGCAAACAGTGTTCATAAATCACTGGTATTTGCTAACTCAATTGACGAGTAGTAACGGGACGTGGATATGAAGTTGGTAACGCTACCCTTTTTTATTTATTAATTAGAGGTACGCCTCTTTATTATGGACAAAAAACTAGCTAAATTATCACAATAAGATTAACAAAAGAATCTAGTATACAGTAATTAATCGTTTATTATCTTCATAAAAATTATCATTTCTTTTACACTGAGAACTTGTTATACGAGCCAAATTTCCTTTTTTCTTTCTTTTTTGGGGCCAATCCGTGTAGAAAGGGAAACTATATATATATATATATATAGGTAACGCATGTTATTAGTATTTCTCAATCAAGTGCTAAATCGGGTTCAACTAAGTGAAATCATCAGTTAAAGAGGTATCACACAGAAACATTCAAAACAATAATTTCCAGATTAAAAAATTTCGCAATCTTTTCAGCAACAAATCAATTCACAAGCTGGAAACACTGAAAATACAGCAAAATTAAAAGGGTAAGATAATTTTACTGTCGGAAAGCTCACCAGACAACCGATAAATCTCCAAAAGAACGAACTTTGCCGGAAAATCAATACTGTAATTCCAGAAACCCTAATTTGATTCTCAGGAAACACAGATCTTGGAAGTTCTGTATAGGGAGAGAGGAAAGAAGCTTTTTGTTTGCTTTGAAACTTTCTCGTATTTTTAAATATAAGTACGTGGAAAGCCAAGTGGGCAATGAGATCAAATTTGTGGCCTTAAAACTTCTAGGGGTTTTTTGGGGTATCAAAATTCGTGGACGAGAGGAGAGGGCTAAGAAACGATCTGTTTTCAGTAGTTCATTGGTCCACGTAAGAAGAAACCGACACGTGTCAGCTGCTTGCCATTCTGAACAGTTGAAACAACGTGCCGGCGCCTATATTTCGGTCAATATAAAGTTGATGTTATTGATCAAATTTATTCTCTCTCTCTCTCTCTCTCTCTCTCTCTCTCTCTCTCTCTCTCTCTCTCTCTCTCTCTCTCTCTCTCTCTCTCTCTCTCTCTCTCTCTATATATATATATATATATATATATATATATATATATAATAGAAGAAAACAAATTAATGATATTATGCTAAGTATCACAACAAAAATTAACAAGTATCAAATTTTAGAGCAAAATTAGTTAGGTTAATTAATATTTAGTTATTCCTTTTTTAATGAATAAAAAATAATTAAATATCTATATATTTTAAAGAAAACTATTATAAAAAAGAAGAAAAAAATATAGATAAATAACTTGAATTTAAAGATATATAAAATGATAAAGACTAATGTAACGATTCGACCGGTCGTTTTGAGAATTAGCGTCCCGTTCAGTGACCTAAGGTCCCGAGCAGTTTCGTAACGTGTATTATAACTTGCGTGTGTGGTCGAGATTGATTTTCAGATGATTCGGGATTAAATTGAAAGAACAATTCTTATTTTTGAAGTTTAAATGAAAAGAGTTGATCGGAATTTGACCTTTGAGCAAACGACTCCGAAATGACATTTTGATGATTCCAACGGCTTCGTATGGTAATTTTGGACTTAGGCGTGCGTCCGGATTTGGATTTGGAGGCCCGTAGGGTAATTTGAAGCATTTCGTCGAAAATTGGAAAGTTGAAGTTTTGGAAGGTTAAGAGGTTTGGCCGAGAGTTGACTTTAGTGATATCGGGGTCGGAATGCGATTCCGAGAGTTTGACTAGCTCCGTTATGTCATTTGGAACTGGCATGCAAAATTTGACGTCATTCCGAGTTGATTTGGTATGTTTCGGCACGAGTTTCGAAAGTTGAAAGATTTGAAAGTTCATGAGTTCTATTCATGGTGCAATTCGTAGTTTCGACGTTGTTTGATGTGATTTGAGATCTCGAGTGGGTCCGTATTATGTTATGAAACTTGTTGGCATGTTTCGACGGGGTCCCGGGGGTCTCGATCGTGTTTCGAATGGTCTACGGGCCATTTCTCCATGTTGTTGGACCATTGTTTTGCTGGTATCTAATGTTCTTCATCGCGTTCGCGAGGAGACAGCCGCATTCGCGTAGTGTAATTTGGAGGCAGGCAGAAAATGTTCTTCGCGTTCGCAGCTAAGGCTTCGCGATCGCGAAAGTGGGAGTTCTGCTTCATCGCGTTCGCATTCGTTGCTTCGCAATCGCGTAGTGGGCGACCAGGCTAGGGAAGGCCATGGGTGTTAGCCTTCGCGTTCGCGGGAGTGCCATCGCGTTCGCGTAGCTTTAGATCCTTAGTGCACCGTGTTTGCACCTCTCTATTCGCATTTGCGTAGCACAATTTTTGGCAGGTGATATTTTTCTTCTTCGCGATCGCATATTCGCGATCGCGATTCATGTTACCTCGGCATAACATAAAATTACTCTAAGTCGAGGGTTTGGCCATTTTCTTCATATTTTGGGTTGTAGACCTCAGATTTGAGCGATTCTTCGTGGGTTTTTCAAGCAAATCAGTGGGGTACGTGTTCTTCACCCGAAATTTATTATATTCCATGATTCTATCTTTATTTTTATCTTATAATTAGTGTTTTGAGTTTGAAAAAAATGGGAATTTTTGAAGAAATCGTTTAAAATGTAAAATGATAATTTGAAGGATGAATTGATGTCGGAAATTGATAATTTTGGTATGGTTGAACTCGTATCGGAATGGGTGTTCGGGTTTTATAAATTTTATCGGGTTCTGATGTGCGGGCCCATAAGTTGACTTTTGGGTTGACTTTTTAGTTCTTGTTAAATATTGAAGTTTTATTATCCGGAAATGTTTTCGACGGGTTTTATTTATGAATTGAAGTTATTTTGGCTTGATTTGAGCCGTTCGGAGGTTGTTTCACTCGAGAAGTTTATTTTAGAGTAACGGTCTAACTTCCTTGAGGTAAGTATCTTGCCTAACTTTGTGGGGGAACTACCCATTAAGATTTGAGTCTTTGGTGCTAATTGTGTCATGTGAATCTCGTGTACGCGAGGTGACGAGTATGTGCTCGGGCTTATTTGGGGAATTTGACTGTTTAGGGCTCTTAGATTCTTATGTTCATTAGGTATGAAGTTGTTTTGTTATGTTAAATCCCCCATTCACTAAATTCACCTTACGTGTCTTAATTGGAATTAATTACTCCATGTTTTACCCTTATTGTCGATTAAACTCTTATGTGCCTTAACTGAAGTAGTTGCTTCTTTTATTGATATGCTATCATTTCCGTAATTGCTTATCCTTGATTGAAGTTATTATTATCCTCCCCATAATCTGCTATCCTTAATTGAGTTTGTTGAATCTCTTCCGTAATTGCTCAACCCTAATTGAAGTTTTGTTATCCCCTATCATTGTTGACTTACCCTTAATTGGAGTCATTGATTCACGTTATCCCTCTTATCGTTGAATTGTACTTATGCGGAATCTTTGCTACACAGTATCTCTTCCTTGTTGAGTTATTGCTATGTTGTACCATTATTTCCTGTTGTGTCTTTCCTTGTGAGCTCGTTCTTCCGTCTCTTTGTGTTTTGGAGTTTCTGAGTTGATTTACTTGTCGTATTCTTGTGTTGTATTCAGGGTTGTGTTATTGTGGCACGAGGTTTCTGCCATGCGGTTGCTATTGTGGCACGAGGTTTCTACTGTGTGGTTGTTGTTGTGGCACGAGATTTCTACCATGCGGTTGTTATTGTGGCACGAAGTTTCTGTCGTGCGGTTGTTATTGTGGCACGAGGTCTCTGCCGTGCGATTGTTATTGTTGCACGAGATTTCTGTCGTGCCGTTGTGATTCATTTACGATTTGAGACTACGATGCGGTACATCGGGAGGGCTCAGTTGTCATTTCCCCTTTTCTGTGCACTTGTCCTTGATTGTTGTTTTCCTTAGCATACTACTAATTGATTTCCTCCGTGTTGCTCTATTTGCTCTATTTTATGTAGCTAATTTTGTTATGCTTGTCATAAATTCCATTTAATTGTTGTCTTATTTACACTGTACATTTCGTGGTGATCGTTTTATATGTGCCATTCCTTATCTCCACTCTTAATTGTGGACTTGAATTGTGGTAGAACACTTGCACAAGTATACACGTAAATGAATCATCCATATCGGTTTAAGGAGATGAGTTCTGACGTTATTGACCATTACATGTACTCTTGTCTACTTGCCTTCTGTGTGAGAGTTTTCCTCTTCGCATGTGAGTCGTCCATGATGTTATGGATTGAAATGAGGGCACAAGGTGCCAAGTGATTAGGGTTCAAGAATTGGGATCCGTGAGTTGTGATTATGAGGTTCGGTACCTCGTGAAAATGCTTGAACAAATCTGGTGTGAGAGTGGTGGTTCTTATTGAGTTGTTGCTGTTTTTCTTTTATTTGGTTTCACTGACTTAGACTGTTCAGTTTAGTCTATAACATTATTACATGACTGTTTTCTGTTAAATATTGTTGTTATTAATGTATCATTGCAAGTATTAATTTGTGTCCCTTATCCTCCTTAGTTTTATATTAATATTATTTCCTATGTTAGTTCACCTTCACACTTGTTCAGGTTGTTTAGTCCGGTAGGTGTCTTGGTTGTCCCTACTGTCCCTGGTCACTACTTCACCGAGGTTAGTCTTGATATTTACTGGGTACCGCTGTGGTGTACTCATACTACACTTCTGCACATTTTCGTGCAGATCCAGGTGCCACGGTTGTTGTTGATTATTAGCTGGCTGGTCGAGTTGTGGAGACTCAAGGTAAACTTGTCGTCGCGTTCGCAGGCCTTGGAGTCACCCTCTGATTTTGTATTTGTATTGTTTAACATCCATTTCAAACAGTTGTATTTAGGTATTTTTCTAGTAAACTCAGTAGAGCTTATGATTTGTACTACCGGTTTTGGGGATTGTAATTTGTATAAGATTTTATCTCGTATTTTTCATTTAATAGTCGAATTCTTCTGTTTATTTAGTAAGTGTTAGGCTTACCTAGTTTTAAAGACTAGGTGCCATCACGACATCCTACGGAGCATCGTGACAACTAAACTACAGGTGCCAAGTGCATGTGTGCTATGTGACTCAGGATTGGAGGAAACTGCTGACCATCTGTTCTTCTCTTGTGCCGACTCCAAATGCTTATGGACATCTCTACTAACGTGGTTAGGTGAAAAGAGACAACTAGGAATATGGGATGATGAAGTTCACTGGATGACCAAGCGAACAAAGAATAGCCAAGCTAGAGATGGAATTCACAGCTTCTTATTTGCGGCTCCTGTCTACCACATATGGCAGGACAGAAATGCCAGACGATTTCAAAGCCACAAAAGAGAAATAGCTCATCGAATATTGTATTACAGCTACACATTAGAGGACAACAAAATCATCACTGGAGCAAGCTGTTAAGTAGTTTAAATAGTTTCCCTATCTTCATGTAAATCGATACAAGGCTTAGTTTGGCTTTATAGATAGATAGATAGGCAAGAAAGAGTTGTTTTTTTGGAGCGGAATTGATGTACATAATTATACTCGATTGAATAAAAATTTTCAGTACGACCAAAAAAAGATAAGACTAATTTATTTTTTGAGATGAGAATTGAATAACAATAATTCATATGGCTATGCTATATGGATAAGATCATGTAACTAAAAAATATTATAATAGATAATACAAACGGGAAGAAGAATTCAATTTCATTTCTTATTGAAAATAATACAGAAATAATAATTATTACAATTATTAGTAGATTTATGACAAATCCACACTTTAAAAATATATATACAAAATTAAGTAAATAAATAATACTCGAAAATATTATTGCTAAATTTAAATTTCAACATAATTAGAGAAAGTCATACATGATAAAGTCAAGTTAAATTTCAAGAGTAATACAAAAAATAAATATTGTATTATATTAAACTGGTAATTTATCAAAAATTCATATGTAAATTTAATAATAATAAGTAACGGATAATACAAATAGATAGTCAAGGAACAAAAAAAAATAAAAAAAATATAAATTTATGAAAAAAATAAAAATATAAGACTTATAATTAGAATTATGCTAAGAAAAGTCGTATATATACACATAACTAATATCATAATAAACAAATAGTCATAAAGGAAGAATACTAATAAAAAAATCAAGCGATAATGTAAAAATATATATACTAATTAAATTTCTCATTTAGGAAATTTTAGTTAATAAATAGAACTCATAATTTCATAATGAAAAATACAAAACAATTATAAAGATATTATAAGGATATTATACATAAGATAAGGATATATATATATATATATATATATATATATATATATATATATATATATATATATATATATATATATATATATATATATATATATATATATATATATATATATATATATATATATATATATATATATATATATATATATATATATATATATATATATATATATATATATATATAAAAGACTTATCTCTTTATACTTTTGATAAATTAAAAATTATAAGTTAGTAAAAAATATTACATTATTTACATTTTCAATAAATAAAAATTCATATGCCAATTTAATAATATTAAGTACTGGATAATACAATTAGATAAGAAAGGAAAAAAAAACAGAAATAAAATATAAATTTGTGAGAAAATATAAAAATATAAGACTTATAATTAGAATTATGATGAGAAAAGTCTTACATATATGCATAACTAAAATTATAATAAACAAATAGTCATAAAGGAAGAATACTAAAAAAAAAAAAATCAAGCGATAGCGTAAAAATATATATTCTAATAAATTTCTCATGTAGGAAATTTTAATTAATAAATAGAACTCATAACTTTATAATAAATAATAAAAAAATATAAAGATACTATTACGATATTATGCATAAGATAAGTGTGTGTGTATATATAACACAAATTAATAATTACTAAAACTATTGGTATGTTTTTTATAAAAATAATGAAAGGCTAATCTCTTTATACTTTTGATGAATTCAAAATTATAATTTAGTTAAAAAAATTACATTATTTAAATTTTCAGTAACATACAAAATGAGAAAACTAATCAAATATTACCGTAATAAAGAATGTACGAAAATAGAGGGATAACGATAATTTTATGATATTTATATTTTGAATTAATTAATAAATACAAGATAAATAAATAACACTCAAAAAAAGTATTGATAAATTTAGACAACAACAACTCAGTATAATCCCACTAGTGGGGTCTGAGGAAAGTAGTTTGTATGCAGGCCTTACCCCTACCCTAGAGTAGATAGGCTGTTTCCGATAGACCCTAGGCTCCCTCCCTCCAAGAACTCCCCATCTTGCTCTTGGGGTGACTCGAACTCACAATCTCTTGGTTGGAAGTGGAGGGTGCTCACCACTAGAGCAAACCACTCTTGTCCATAAATTTAGACAATTGAAACTTTTTAAACAGAATAACATAAGTTAAAAATAAATAAATATATATTCAGAGTAAGAAATACATATCTATATTATATTAAAAGAGAAATAATAACAAAATATTAAGCCAATTGACAAGTTAATAAAAAGTTATAAGTAAATGTATAGTACTAAGCACTTGATAATTTAATAATAATAAAGAATAAATAAGGAACAAACAATTTATTTGATTACTATATAATGTGTATCTCTTTTGACTTTGTATGGATTATGTTATATTTCTATATACTATATTAAATAATAAAATAATAACTAATATTTATTAAAATAATATAATATATTAAATCATAATTTAATAAGATTAATACTAATATATTAAATCCGGGTTTTAACACTAATATAAAGAATAGAGAACTTCAATTAAGAATGATTATCTAGATCATCGAGTAGTCTCTTGTAGTCATTTTTTCAATATGTAATTTATCACATGTTGTCCTAAAAAACATAAAAAATTGTACCCGACACTAGTAATACACCAAAAATAGCAGAAAACGCACCTGAAAAATTACATTGAATATCTAGGTGATGTATCAAAGCTACTACTACAAGCACGGACAATGCTCGGCTACCTAACCCTTTACCTTTATTATCAACCTCCACACCTGTCTATCCATGGTCATGTCCTCAGTAAGCTGGAGCAACGCCATATCTCGCCTAATCAGCTCTCCCCATTACTTCTTCGTCCTACCTTTACCTCTTTGTTGGCCCTCTAATGACAACCTCTCACATCTCCTTACCGATGCATTTGTGCCTCTCCTCTTCACATGGTCGAACCATCTAAGTCTCGCCTCCCGCATCTTGTCCTCCACTGGAGCCATGCCCACCTTGTCCCGGATAACTTCATTTCTAATTCTATCTAACCTAGTATACCCGCTCATCTATCTCAACATCCTTATTTCAACCACCTTCATCTTCTGGACATGGGAGCTCTTGACTGGCCAACACTCCGCCCTATACAGCATAGTCGGTCTGACCACCGCTCTATAGAACTTTGTTTTAAGTTTTGGTAGCATATTTTTATCACACATAACACCAAAAACGAGCCTCCATTTCACCTATCTCGCCCCAATACAGTGTGTGACGTCCTTGTTGATCTCCTCATTCCCTTGTATAACTGACCCAAGTTACTTGAAACTTTCTCTTTTGGGGATGACAATAAATCAAATCTTAGTTATTGTTTAAAAAAATTCTCTCATTTTTTTGCTAAATCTAGCAACCAAAGTTTTTATTATCCTTGATTAATGACCCTCTTCCCAATCGAACAACAGCAAAAAGACACAACAGTCGCGAAAATCTTCTAAACCCCACAGCAAGCAACTAGATGTTTCTTTAGTCTAGCCTAATTTGATTCTTTATTATAAATATACATTTCTGTGTTCACAAACTTAGCCCACTATCCGGTGATAAGCTACGATTATAACATCACTGGTCTTAATTCCCTCTAGTTGTTATATATATACTGCAGTGTCATTATCACATCACGAATATAATGAACCTTTCAGGTTTGGTCTTCAACTTTTCTACTTTACCGCTGTTGGATACCACAATCCCTCTTAATATAGTGTGTGTATATATATATATTTTCTCAGTGAATTTAGCAGAAGCTGTTGAAGTAACGCATATTTAATGCAAGGAGAAATGTGTGAGCTTTGCGATAGGTAGAAGACAGAGAAGGAGATGAGTTTTACACCACAACCTTTATTTTAATGTGTTAGCGTCGTCACGCAAAGGAAAACAAAAAACTAATAAAAACACAATATATCAAAAATAGTACTCCGTAAAAGGTTTGACGTCTGTATGTAGTTAAAAGCCGTTCTTTATCCGATTTTATTGATTTCTGTGCATGCTAGTGTACAAACGCGTAATATATCATATCTTGAATAAAGCAACCTGCCACCGAGATATTACATCACCTAGGGAGACGATATCCTAATTCGTATGTAGTTGCCAAACTTTTAACGACCGCAAACACAGCGTCATATTTATGCTCGCTAATCAAAAATAATATAATATAATATTATTTTTACGATGATTAAATTTAAATAATTTTTTATTAATTTCAAATTTAATTATAATTCAGGAGGATCAACAAATGAATTAAATAATTATAAACTAATATTAACTACTAAAATAAAATAATTGACAATTGACAACAAAAAATTAGAGATTCGCAAAGCTGGATTGTTATCAATGTGAGGAATAATGGTTTGACAGGATAGGTGCAAGATAGCTATTTGGGATTTAACTCTAGTTTAATTCACTCTAATGTTCTAATGATTCTCACGAATTCACTAGATGATTAGTTCAAACGTGTAGTCAAAACTCCTCTTTTGATTAAATCTTAACTCTACGAGATGAACTAATATAAGCATTGTGAAGTATGCAAGCATGTGTTAATGGATTGGTCCTTAGGAAAACGTCTCTCGAATATTCTTTTAACTCGATTTAATCAACTATACAAGCTCTTTCGATTACTTAAGAGAATCAATGAATTAAATCAAACAAAACAATGCAAAGATAATCACCAAGATTGTCACGACCCCAAAACCAACCGTCGTGATGGCGCCTATCGTGGAACTAGGCAAGCCAACTACTCAACCAGATCACCAAGTAAAAACTTTGAAAATAAAACGGAAACAGGTAATATTTAGGAAAACCATTTAAAAACCAAAATAAAACCACAACGCAATACAAATCTCTCCCAAAAATCGGGGTGTCACCTAGTACATGAGCATCTAAACAAGGATACAGTCTACTACAATGTCTGAGGAAATAAGAACTGAAATACAGATAAGAAAAATGAAGGAGAGTCAAAGCCTGCGAACGCCATGCAGCTACCTCGATAGTCTCTGAGATCTCGACTCCTCACTTAGCAGCCGCCGTAACCAGAAATACCTGGATCTGCACACGAGGTGCAGGATGTAGCGTGAGTATAACCAACTCAGTAAGTAACAAGCCCAAACTGTGGGCTGAAAGTAGTGACGAACTCAACCGGCACAACATAATATAGAAATAATAATGCAGAAATGTAGGCATGCTTCCAAGTTAATTAGATAGCTCAAAACAGAAAAAAATAGACCAAATCTGAACGATATGAAGCATAAATATTCCTCTACTTCTATATGTCAATGCACATGCTGTATATGATGCATCATACCGCAACCTCATGTGCTCATGCTCTCAAATGCTCAATCACTCGGTACTGTATATGACCCAAACGGTCCAAGAAAGATCTATCCCGGAATATATACATCACTGACCATCAGTCACCCAGTACCGAGTAGGGCAAACTTAGCCCGTGGAGAAGATCCATCTCCAGGTATAAAATGCTTCGGACAAGATCCATGTCCAGGGAAGATCCATCCCTCAATAATATCAACCGCGCTCACTGGGGGTGTGTGCAGACTCCGGAGGGGCTTCTTTAGCCCAAGCGCTATCATAAATCAGTATAACCACTGCGGCGTGCAACCCGATCCCATAAATGTCACTCATAATCAGGCACTCGGCCTCACTCAGTCATCAATCTCTCCAGTCTCTCTCTCACGGGCTCACAGTGTCATGATACTAGCCCGAAAATAATGATGTGATGCATCGATAAATAACAATAGAGACTGAGATAAGATATGAAATGAATGAATATGACTGAGTACGAAATATCAATGAAATCAGTAAGACAACAAAAATAAATGACCACTCAATTACTTTATCACATGATGAAAACACGGATATCAATAAGATAGAACCACTATACAGTGCCATGGAGTTAACCATATCACAATTCTCACGGTGCACGCCCGCACACCCGTCTCTTGGCATGTGCGTCCTCAATACCAATCACATAACACATAATTCGAGGTTTCGAACCCTCAAAACTAAGTTTGAAAGTGTTACTTACCTCAATCCGGGCTAAACTCTACTCCAAAATGCCCTTGCCTCTCAAATCGGTCTCCAAACGTCCCGAATCTAGCCACAAGCAGTACAATACAATCAATATAGGCTAAAGAAATCAACTCCACAAGAAAAATATGAAATTATAGCCAAAATCCGAAATCGGCCCAAACCCGACCCCTGGGACCACGTCTCGAAATCCAACAAAAGTCACAAAATCTGAAAGCCCATTCACTCACGAGTCTAACCATACCAATTTTACCAAAGTCCGACCCCAAATGGTCATTCAAATTCCCAAAATTCACCCTCTAAATCCCTAGCCTCAAACCCCCAATTTATACCTCAAAAACTCACCAACTAGGTGTAAATATTAGTGGGTAAACGTAATCATTGAAGAAAATGGACACAAGGATCTTACCTCAAGAATTCCCCTTGAAAAGCCCTCTTAAAAGCTCTAGAATCCGAGCTCAAAATGTTAGAAATCGTGAAAAATCTCGAAGTCTCGCATTTATGGGTTCTGACCTGGTCTTCCGCAGCTGCGGCAACTTGGCCGCTTCTGTGGTCTCGCAGGTGCGCCCCAGAGCCCGCTTCTGCGCAAACCGAAGGTGCGCAACAGCCCTCACACTTGCGCCATTCTCTGCATCTGCGCCCATAGTCCACTTCTGCGCAAACCGCTTCTGCGCGCGCATGTCTGCATCTGCGGCCTCTGCCCAAAGCATCCCTGGCCGCTTCTGCGGTCCCTTTTCTCGTTTCTGCGAGCTCGTATCTACGGTTCCCAGTCCGTAGATGCGATTACACCAGCAGCCCTCAAACTTCAGCAGCTATTCAACTTCAAACCTTGATCCATTAACCACCTGAAATCAACCCGAGGCCCCCGGGACCTCAACCAAACATACCAACAAGTCTTATATCCCAATACGAACTTAGTTGAATCCTCAAATCACCTCAAACAACGTCAAAAATATGAATATCACACGGATTCAAGCTTAATGAATTTTGACATTTCCAAATTCTACAAACGACGCCGAAACCTATCAAATTTCGTCCGATTGACCTCAAATTTTGCACACAAGTCATAAATGATATAACAGACCTATTCAAATTTCCATAATCGGATTCCGACCCCGATATCAAAAAGTCAACCCCCCGGTCAAACTTCCAAAAATTTGACTTTCGCTATTTCAAGCCTAATTCCACTACGGACCTCCAAATCACAATCTGGACGCGCTCCTAAGTCCAAAATCTCCTAACAGAGCTAATAGAACCACCAAAATTCATATCCGAAGTCGTTTACACATAAATTAATATCCGGTTAACTTTTCCAACTTAAGCTTTCAATTTAGAGACAAAGTGTCTCCATTCATCCTGAAATCTCTCCGGATCCGAACTAACTAACCCGATAGGTCATATAACAGCTAGAAAGCACAAATAGAGCAGTAAATAGGGAAGCGAGGCTACAACTCTCGAAACGACCGGCCAGGTCGTTATATCCTCCCTCTCTTAAACAAACGTTCGTCCTCGAACAGGTCTAGAAACATACCTGGAGTCTCAAATAGGTGTGGGTATCTACTCTGCATCTCCCGCTCGGTCTCCCAAGTAGCATCCTCAATGGCCTGAGCTCTCCACTGCACCTTCACTGAAGCTATATCCTTTGACCTCAACTTTCGAACCTGCCGATCCAAAATGGCCACTGGCTCCACATCATAAGTCAAATCACCATCCAACTGAACCGTGCTGAAATCCAAAATATGAGACGGATCGTGGAAATACTTTCGGAGCATAGAAACAAGAAATACTGGATAAACACTCGACAAGCTAGGTAACAAGGCAATCTTGTAAGCCACCTCCCCAATCCTCTGAAGTTCCTCAAAAGGCCCAAGAACCGAGGGCTCAACTTGTCCTTCTTCTCGAACCTCATAACACCCTTCATAGGTGAAACCTTCAGCAGAACCTTCTCCCCAACTATGTAAGACACATGATGAACTTTCCTGTCAGCATAGCTCTTTTGCCTAGACTGCGCCGTGCGAAGCCGCTCCTGAATCAATTTAACCTTGTCCAAAGCATCCTGAACCAAGTCGGTACCCAGTAGTCTAGCCTCTCCCGGCTCAAACCAACCCATCGGAGATCTACACCGTCTTCATACAAAGCTTCATACGGAGCCATCTGAATGCTCGACTGGTAGCTGTTGTTGTAGGCAAACTCCGTGAGTGGAAGAAACTGATCCCAAGAACCCCAAAAATCAATGACACAAGCGTGTAACATGTCCTCCAATATCTGAATAGTGCGCTCGGACTATCCACTCCTTCTGAGGGTGAAATGCCATGATCAACTCAACCTGAGTGCCCAACTCTCACTGCACGGCTCTCCAAAACTACGATGTAAATTGCGTGTCTCTATTTGAGATGATGGAAACTGGCACAGCGTGAGGGCGCACAATCTATCGAATGTAAATCTCAGCCAACCGCTCTGAAGAATAAGTAGTACCAACTGGAATGAATTACGCGGACTTGGTCAGCCGATCCACAATCACCCAAATAGCATCGAACTTCCTCGGAGTCCGTGGGAGCCCAACTACGAAATCCATGGTGATCCACTCCCACTTCCACTCTGGAATCTCTAACCTCTGAAGCAATCCACCCAGTCTCTGATGCTCATACTTCACCTGCTGATAGTTAAGGCATCGAGCTACAAACCCCACTATATCCTTCTTCATTCTCCTCCACCAATAGTGCTGCCTCAAGTCCTAATACATCTTTACGGCACCCAGATGAATGGAATACCGCGAGCTGTGGGAATCCTCAAGAATAAATTCATGTAGCCCATCCACATTGGGCACACAAATCCGACCCTGCATCCTCAACACCCCATCATCCCCAATTGTGACATCCTTGGCATCACCGTGCTAAACCGTGTCCTTAAGGACAAGCAAATGGGGATCATCATACTGGCACTCTCTGATGCGATCATACAAGGAAGACCGAGAAACCACACAAGCTAAAACCCTACTAGGCTCCGAAATATCCAATCTCACGAATCGGTTGGCCAAAGCATAAACATCAACTGCAAGAGGTCTCTCTCCAACGAAAATGAATGCAAGACTACCCATACTCACCGCCTTCCTACTCAAGGCATCAACCACCACATTGGCCTTCCCGGGATGATACAGAATGGTGATATCATAGTCTTTTAGCAGCTCCAACCATCTCCGCTGCCTCAAATTTAGAACCTTTTGTTTGAACAAGTCCTGGAGACTCCAATGATCCGTAAACACCTCACAAGATACACCGTAGAGATAATGCCTCCAAATCTTTAATGCATGAACGATGGCAGCTAACTTCAAATCATGAATGGGGTAGTTCTTCTTATGAGGCTTCAACTGGCGCGAAGCATAAGCAATCACTCTACCCTCCTGCATCAAGACACACCCAATACCGATCCGTGAAGCATCACAATATACTATATAAGAGCTTGAAGCTGAAGGCAAAACTAGAACTGGAGCTGTCGTCTAGGCAGTCTTGAGCTTATGAAAGATCTCCTCACACTCATCTAACCACCTGAAAGGAGCACCCTTTTGGGTCAATTTGGTCAAGGGCGACGCAATAGATGAGAAGCCCTTCACGAATCGACGATAATAACTTGCCAAGCCAAGAAAGCTCCGAATCTCTGTAGCTGAAGACGATGTAGTCCAACTCTGAACCGCCTCTATCTTCTTCGGATCTACCTGAATACCCTCATTGGACACCACGTGCCCCAAGAACGCCACTGAACTGAGCCAAAACTCACACTTGGAGAACTTTGCATAAAGCTTCTCCTCCCTCAACTACTGCAACACAATCCTCAAATGCTGGGCATGCTCCTCATGGCTACGAGAGTACACCAGGATGTCATCAATGAACACTATGATAAATGACTCGAGATAAGGCTGGAACACACTGTTCATCAGATGCATGAATGTTGTTGGGGCATTGGTCAGCCCAAAAGACATCACAAGGAACTCATAATGACCGTAACGGGTCCTGAAGGCTGTCTTCAGAATGTCCGAGTCCCGAATTTTCAACTGGTGATACCCTGACCTCAAATCAATTTTGGAGAACACCCTCGCTCCCTGAAGCTGGTCAAATAGATCATCAATACGCGGCAAAGGATACTTGTTCTTGATTGTGACTTTGTTCAACTGCCTATAATCAATGCACATTCTCATAGTACCATCCTTCTTCTTCACAAACAAAACCGGTGCATCCCAGGATGACACACTAGGCCTAATAAACCCCTTATCAAGGAGTTCCTGAAGCTGCTTCTTTAATTCCTTCAATTCGGCCGGTGCCATACGGTACGAAGGAATAGAAATAGGCTTAGTGTCCGAGCAGCATGCCCGACAAGTCCGCAGGCAACACATCCGAAAATTCCCGCACCACCGAAACGGAATCAATAGGAGCATCGACACTAACATCCCTCACAAAGGCCAAATAAGATAAACAACCCTTCCCAACCCTCCGCTGGGCCTTCAAATATGAAATCACTCTACTGGGAACATAGTCTAGAGAACCTCTCTACTCAATCCTCGGCGACCCCGGCATCACCAACGTCACAGTCTTAGTGTGACAATCTGGAACAGCATGACATGGAGACAACCAATCCATACCCAAGATCACGTCAAAATCAACCATGCTAAGTAATAAGATATCAACTCTAGTATCCAGACTCCCAATGGTCACTACACACGACCGATATACACGGTCCACAATAATAGTATCGCCTACCAGCGTAGAGACATGAACAAATAAAACTAAGGACTCACGAGGCATATCAAAATGATGAGCGAAATATGATAATACATATGAATAAATGGAACCAGGGTCAAATAGTACAGAGGCCTCCCTGTGGCAAACTGAGACAATACTTGTGATCATTGCGTCTGAAGCAACAATATCTGGTCTGGAAGGAATAACATAGAATCGGGTCTGACTGCCACCTGATCGGCCTCCCCCTCTAAGGCGACCCCTAACTGACTGAGCTCCACCCCGAGCTGGATGAGCGGGTGGTAAAGTAACGGGAGCTAAAGTCGTAGGCTGACTCCTCTGCTGAGCTGGACCTCCCATAAGGCGGGGACAATACCTCTTGATGTGACCCATATCTCCACACTCAAAACAACCCCTCCCTGCGAATGGCAGTGGGGATTGGAGGGAGCCCAGAGCACCAGAATACCCGCTAGAAGAACCCGGTGCCGATGAGCCCTGAACTGAAGGTGCATGGGATGAATTTTGAGCTGGTAGGGCACTGAGAGATAACTGGCCCTGATGATAACTATATTTTCATGGCCGGATGATGTACCACAGTGAACTGGACGAACCGTTTGAGCATGCATGTAAGGACGACCCCTGCCGCGGTAAAACTGATCCCCTGAAGGAACACCGCTGAAATCACCTGGTCTACGAGGCGTCTTGGCCTCCCTCTCTCCACGCTCTTTGCTACGGACCATCTCTATATGTCGAGCAATGTGGACTACCTCATCAAAAGAAGCACCAGACACCCTCTCCCTAGTCATATACAACCGCAACTAATATGTGAGGCCATCGATGAATCTCCGAATCCTCTCCCTAACAGTGGGAACTAGCCAAACTGCGTGACGAGCCAACTCAGAAAACCTCATCTCGTACTGTGTCACAGACATGCCATCTTGACGAAGCTACTCAAACTGTCTATGCAACTCCTCTTTGCGAGACTGTGGCACGAACTTCTCTAAGAAGAAGTAATAGAGAACTCCGGCCATGTAGGTGGTGTGGCACCGACCAGCCTGCGCCTCTCATAAGCCTCCCACCATCTGAAGGCAGCCCCAGAAAATTAAAAAGTAGTGAACGAGACCCCACTGGTCTCCAGAATATCCGCTGTCCAAAGCATCCGCTCGTACCTATCCAGAAAGCCCTGAGCATCCTCTGACTCAGCACCACTAAATGATGGAGGTCGAAGCCTCCCAAATCTCTCAAGTCTCCTCTGCTCATCATTTGCCATAACGGGGACTACCGAGGCCTGAGCAACTGTAGCCAGCTGGGCTGGTAGTGCCCCCAGTATCTAAAATCTCTGCACTACCTGATCTGGAGTATGGACAACAGGGGTATGAGTACCTCCCCCAGCCTGAGAAGTGGCAAGTGCGGCCTGAGCCGAAACCACCTGAGCAAGGCCAATACAAATTATCAATATCTGAGCTAAGGCCTCCTGAAGGCTTGGAATCACAATGGGCACTGGTGATGCCTGAGCTGGTTCCACAGGATCATCCACAACTGGAAACTGTTCCTGAACTAGGGCAATTGGTGTATCTGCAGGTGCTGCCCTAGCTGCTGTGCGAGCTACACCTCTTCCCTTACCGCGACCTCGGCCTCTCGCGAGCCTAGCTGGTGGTACTGGTGGCTGTCCATCCTGCCCAGTAGTACGTGTTCTCACCATCTGTGAGAGAATAGAATAGAAGAAGTTTAGTTACCAGAATCAACAAATCCGCACGACAATAATACAAGAATGTGTAATTTTCTAAGGGTTCGACAGCCTCTCGAAGATAAGTACAGACGTCTCCGTACCGATCCGCAAGACTACTAAACCTGCTCATGACTGGTGAGACCTATGTAAACTAGGCTCTGATATCAACTTGCTACGACCCCAAAATCAACCGTCGTGATGGCGCCTATCGTGGAACTAGGCAAGCAAAATACTCAACCAGATCACCAAGTAAAAACTTTGAAAATAAAACGGAAACAGTTAATATATAGGAAAACCATTTAAACACCGAAATAAAACCACAACGCAATACAAATGTCTCCAAAAAAATCGGGGTGTACCGAGTACATGAGCATCTATACAAGGAAACAGTCTACTACAATGTCTGAGGAAATAAGAACTGAAATACAGATAAGAAAAATGAAGGAGAGTCAAAGCCTGCGAACGCCATACAACTACCTAAATAGTCTCTGAGATCTCGTCTCCCCAATCTGCAGTCTCCGTAATCGGAAGTACTTGGATCTACACACGAGGTGTAGGGTGTAGCGTGAGTACAACCAACTCAGTAAGTAACAAGCCCAAACTGTGGGCTGAAAGTAGTGACGAACTCAACCGGCACAATTCAATACAGAAAATAACAGTGCAGAAACGTAGGCATGCCTCCAAGTTAATTAGATAGCTAAAAACAAAAAAACATTGACCAAATCTGAACGATATGAAGCATAAAAATTCCTCTACTTCTACATGTCAATGCATATGCTGTATGTGATGCACCATACCAACAACCTCATGTTCTCACACTCTCAAATGCTCAATCACTCGGTACTGTATATGGCTCAAACTGCACAGGAAAGATCCATCCCGGAATATATACATCACTGACCATCAGTCACCCAGTACCGAGTAGGGAAAATCCAGCCCGTGGAGAAGATCCATCTCCAGGTATAAAATGCTTCGGACAAGATCCATGTTCAGGGAAGATCCATCCCTCAATAATATCAACCGTGCTCACTGAGGGTGTGTGCAGACTCTGGAGGGGATCCTTTAGCCCACGGACTATCATAAATCAGTATAACCACTGCGGCGTGCAGCCCGATCCTATAAATGTCACTCATAATCAGGCATTCGACCTCACTTAGTCATCAATATCTCCAGTGTCTCTCTCACGGGCTCACAGTGTTATGATAATAGCCCGAAAACAATGATATGATGCATCGATAAATAACAACAGAGACTGAGATAAGATATGAAATTAATAAATATGACTGAGTACGAAATATTAATGAAATCAGTAAGACAACAACAAGAAAGGACCATTATAGGTCCTAACAGTACCGGCATAAAGCCTAAACATGATATCTAGCATGAGTAAAATGACAACATGGATATCAATAAGATAGAACCACTATACAGTGCTATGAAGTCAACCAGGTCACAATTCTCACGATGCACGCCCGCACGCCCGTCACTTGGCATGTGCGTCCTCAATACCAATCGCATAACACATAATTCGGGGTTTTGAGCCCTCAGAACTAAGTTTGAAAGTGTTACTTACCTCAATCCGAGCTAAACTCTACTCCAAAATGCCCTTGCCTATCAAATCGGTCTCCAAACGTCCCGAATCTAGCCACAAGCAGTACAATACAATCAATATAGGCTAAAGGAATCAACTCCACAAGAAAGATACGAAATTATAGCCAAAATCTGAAATCGGCCCAAACCCGGCCCCGGGCCCACCTCTCAAAATTTGACAAAAGTCACAAAATCCAAAAACCCATTCACTCATGAGTCTAACCATACCAAATTTACCCCAATCTGACCCCAAATGGTCATTCACATCCCCAAAATTCACCCTCTAAATCCCTAGCCTCAAACCCCCAATTTACACCTCAAAAACTCACCAACTAGGCGTAAATATCAGTGGGGAAATGTAATCATTGAAGAAAATAGACACAAGGATCTTACCTCAAGAATTCCCCTTGAAAAGCCCTCTCAAAATCTCTAGAATGCGAGCTCAAAATGTTAGAAATGGTGAAAAATCTCGAAGTCTCGCATTTATGGGTTCTGACTAGGTCTTCCGCAGCTGCGTCAACTTGGCCGCTTCTGCGGTCTCGCAGGTGCGCCCCAGAGCCTGCTTCTGTGCAAACTGTAGGTGTGCAAAAGCCTTCGCATCTGCGCCATTCTCTGCATCTGCGCCCACAGTCTGCTTCTGCGCAAATCGTTTCTGCGCGCGCATGTCTGCATCTGCGGCCTCTGCCCAAAGCATCCCTGGCTGCTTCTGCGGTCCCTTTTCTCGCTTCTTCGATCTCGTAACTACGGTTCCCAGTCCACATATGCGAATACACCAGCAGCCCTCAAACTTCAGCAGCTTTTCAACTTCAAACCTTGATCCGTTAACCACCTGAAATCAACCCGAGACCCCCAGGACCTCAACCAAACATACCAACAAGTCTTATATCCCAATACGAACTTAGTTGAATCCTCAAATCACCTCAAACAATGTCAAAAATACGAATATCACACGGATTCAAGCTTAATGAATTTTGAAATTTCCAAATTCTACAAACGACGTCGAAAACTATCAAATCACGTCCGATTGACCTCAAATTTTGCACACAAGTCATAAATGATATAATGGACCTATTCAAATTTGCAAAATCGAATTTCGACCCCGATATCAAAAAGTCAACCCCCAGGTCAAACTTCCCAAAAATTTGACTTTCGCCATTTCAAGCCTAATTCCACTACGGACCTCCAAATCACAATCCAGACGCGCTCCTAGGTCCAAAATCACCTAACGGAGCTAACGGAACCACCAAATTCAAATCCGAGGTCGTTTACACATAAACCAATATCCACTCAACTTTTCTAACTTAAGCTTTCAATTTAGAGACAAAGTATCTCCATTCATCCCGAAATCTCTCTGGATTCGAACTAACTAACCCAATAGGTCATAAAACAGTTAGAAAGCACAAATAGAGTAGTAAATGGGAAAACGGGGCTACAACTCTTGAAATGACCAACCGGGTCGTTGCAAAGATATTCCTCTTTCGATTAAATAAACTGATGAATAAAGTTGTGATAATTCAAAACTCCATAAACGAAATCAAGCAAGAGCTAGAGCTAAAATCCACAAATATTTATCAAAACACCTTATCCGTCAAACCCTAAGGTAAACTACTCCATAATCATGGAGGAAGTCATCACAATTATAATTGAAGGATAAGAAAACATCAATCTAACTTTACAATCCAAACTCTCATATTGAATTGATGGCAAGATGATGAAATCTCGTGTCTTGTCGCCTCCAATGCTCTCCCAAGGCTTCCAAGGTCAAAGGTCCCTTCAAAAATATCGTTTTTGGTGTATTTATACCCTGTAGAGTGGGTCCAGGTGAAATTACCTTTTTCAAGCCTAAACAGGACAACTACTATGAGAAAATTACACAGGCATGTCGCGCCTCGCGCTGCTCCATGCGGGGCGTTAGTGGGGAAGTTCAGAGAGCATGTTCTGACGGGCAACAACAATGCAGTCTTTATAGAGTAATTTGTTTTGTTCGCGTTTTGACATCCAAACTTGGCCCCCAACCCCCGAACGCGATCTCGGTTTAATCCCTTGGGCTTTTACTAAGACTTCAAAATTCCAACTTGTTCAATTTAGCTCCTGAATATCTTTTTAACTCGAAATCACTTTCTGCAAGGCATAAAACACATAATAAGTGTAATACACTAACATTTAAGCTCAAACACAAGTAAAATACAGTAATTAGAGTGCAAACTAAGACTAAAACACGTGATTCTAGCCTACCATCAACTTTCAACTCCAGACATCTCCCATATGGCTCAAATTCTAGTATATACCAAACTCAAGA
The DNA here is from genome assembly GCF_000715075.1 of Nicotiana tabacum. Taxonomy (NCBI): domain Eukaryota; kingdom Viridiplantae; phylum Streptophyta; class Magnoliopsida; order Solanales; family Solanaceae; genus Nicotiana; species Nicotiana tabacum. Next base: position 72,507,755 of record NC_134081.1, read on the forward strand.
ACTTCGCCTAAATTAGAGAGAAGAAAATCTTTCTTTGACATCGCTATTATTATGATTTGGTAAGCTATCTCAATATTCCTTCTAGTATTCACCCACCACATTACTCCACCTTTTAATGAAAATGCCTTGGCAAAAGAAAAAGATAACAGGATGACAACTAGCAAAACAAGCGTGTAAACAACACCGGTTGCAAGTGAGCACTTACAGGGTGGAAGGCAACTGCCCAAGGGGAATTACGCAAGTGTCCTCATAATTCCTAATGATTTCATTATTCTTTTGAGTATAACTTACGAGGGCTTACCTTATTGCATATCGCGTATATAACATCCATGTTACCATCCAAAATTCTGAAAATCATGCATACCATCAAAGAAATTCTACACAATAAAATAAAAGTTGTACATGCATTCCCCCTGCAGATTTGAGTACAAAACTTGATGATTGGGTTGACCACCACTGAAAATGGCAAAAGCAGACGCTGCAGGCACTACTTAAATACTGCCCTTTTTTGGGAGGAGGGAAGGGATCGTTTCTTTAAGCTCAACAAACAAAGTACTAATGTTACACCCCATGTTTTTGTATATAAAAGTACATTGTAAGTCAATTGATGTAAGCTCGAAAATGAGATCTTCTTTGAAAGTATATGAAGTGATCTAATTTTGTTACACCCCGTACTTCAGATGTCACTATTATTATAAGATTATCTAATGTAAGCTCAAAAAGGACGAAATCCTTCTACAAGGATAAGAAAGGTTTACCGAAGTTTTAAGTAAGTTAAGATGAATAAGAGACTTGTTAATCATAATTTAAATACATTTAAAGTCATGATATGACTATATATGATGTTTGAATATAAAATATAAAGTTTGGAAAAAATTAGATTTAAGTTGTGGAAAAATCGAGCTAAGATTTGCCTTGTAACGAGTCGTTTTGAGAAATTAAATTCATAAGCTTTATAATGTCATTTTGGGACATATATCATACAAAAATGAAGGTATTTGAACCTAGGTTTCAATGGTACAAACCATTTATTCATACGATATCGGGGTAGAGAAATATAGATTTTTAAAGTGGGGTTGCCAAGTCACATCGCCGCACTTCAAAGAAACTGGCAGGCTTATAGGCCAGGTTGCGAGGCAGGTTTCTTCCAATATATTGAGAGTTACAGGGATATCTTTATATGTAATTAAATCCTCATGTATCTAATTTCTAACGCTACAAACTGTTTGTCAATACAACATTGGTGTAGAAAGATATGTGCGCTTTCGCGAGACTGCGTAGGAAGCCCCTATGGGACCCAATTGGTCGGGGGCCGACCTTTACTTATTCTTATCTCGTTTTTGGGATGAGCTTTGCTCATTTTTCGTCCTCCTTCTAGCCTCACACTTTCCAAACCCTCCCAAACAGTTCCCCAAAGGCTCTAAACAAATTCCAAAGAAATACACCATAATCAAACATCAAAGTTAGCCTAAGTGAGGAAGAGATGTTGTTATCTTTTGTTAGGTTGTTTTAAGGCTCTATATATATATATATATATATGTTGTTATGGATAGAAAATGGTGAAAATAATTTTATTATGATATGATTTCTGTTGTTATGCATGTATATATGTTGATCAAGTGAATTGATGAAAGAAACATAACAAACTTGAGATTACAAGTGAAGATTAGCTTAAGTCACTTCTATGGTGTTGTATTGACATTGAGGGATGTTATAAGCTAAATGTAACTTGGATTTCGACTTGAAGTTACTGTAGGAGGTATGTATATTGTGTTCTTGTATGTGCGTAAGGTTATCTTGACATTGATTAAGTTAAATAGATGGACTAGACATGAACTAGTGAATAAAGTCACTAATTAAGGATAATTGGAGTTGTGGATTATTTTCTTGGTTATAAATATATGGTATAAGGCTGGAATCATTGATGAATGACTTCATTATCATGTTAGTGATACTATTAAGTTAAAGTAAGAAATCTATAAGGGGTGATATAGGGTATACAGATTCCAATTGGAGCTTGCCGCTCGTCGTGAAGTAGTTGTGACTTGTTGTTGTTGTTGTTGTTATATGGTGTCTTGTTATTGATAATTATGTACTGCTGGATTGCTCTGGTCATTGTTGTTGGTATATGGTATTGTAGGAGGCTCTTGTTACAGGGGAAATGCTGCTCAAATTTACGTAAACAAGCTACTAGTTTAAGTTGCGGACTTAGCCTTTACTCAACACTAATTTTGAATCTCCTTATGCTATGGTAGATTGAGTTGAGTTGTTTGAAGAATTACTTTGAAGGTATTAAGGACTCAATGGATTTAAGGTATGTTAAGGCTATCCCTTCTTTTCTTTTGGCATGATCCATACGATACAAACAAAATGAGCAAACACGCAACTTTCTTAAATGCCTCTATTCATAGAAGCACTAGGAATGCCTATGTTGTTGATTCCCAATGTGTCTTATTATTATATCTTCTGTTCATGGGTCTCAAAAAAATACGTAAGTTGATAAAATTTATCCGAGAGATCTTATTGACTTATTTCATTATGCATTGCATTCATTTATATATGTATATTGACCCATGACCTGATGGCGTATTATATGTATATGAGATATGGGGAAAGGTTATGGCGTTATATACACACCACCACATGATCAGCTGGTAAACGTTGATGATTTCACCCACAGTAGATGAGATGATATGATGGAATGCCCTTAGAGGCTTGATGATGTTATGTATGCATATACCTATGCATGGTATGACATTTATATGCACATTCATGATATTATAAATTTTTCATGATTTACAGAGCTATTTAGAATTACAGGTTGAGTTCTTTACTCCGTGTTTCTTTCATGTCTTTTATATACTACTTTCATGCCTTATATACTCGGTACTTTATTTGTACTGACGTCCCTTTTCCCTGGGTACACTGCGTTTCATGCCCGCAGGTCCTGATAGATAGGTTGAGAGTTCTCCTAGTAGGCTATCAGCTCAGCGGAAGGTGTCTGTGCCCTCCACTTGCGCCGGAGTTGCCAATTTGGTCAGTATAATTTGGACACATATTGATTGGTATGGCGGGGCTCTGTCCCGATATTTATGACATTTATGTACTCTTAGAAGCTTGTAGACAGATGTCATGTATATGGAAACTTGTATGGCCTTATTCGCCTATGTTTTGAGTATTCAAATGATCATTTCGGCCTTATAGGTCCGTATGTCACATGTATAAGTTTGTATTCCATGTTGGGTCGTCCTATGTCTAGTATTCCCTTATGTTTTATTCTAGTTATCTCATGACGTCACTTGTGGCCCATTTACCCATGATGGTATGATAAGAAATATACGTTACGTTGGTTCTCGGTTAAGTAAGGCACCGGGTGCCCGTCGCGGCCCATCGGTTTGGGTCATGACATCTAGAACCCCCCAATATATCACCTCCATATATATATATATTCATTCCCTAGCTTCAAACAAGTTGACAACACATCCGAGAGTAGCACTTAAATAACTATATGTGATTTTTTTCTTAGCGATCTAATCTAAATAACATATGCAACTAACGATGATTTTCAAAAACTAAATTATGGTGAAAAATACCATCCAAAAGTTGCACGACTAAAACTTAAGGACGTAAAAGAGGGTGTTCAAGCTCAGACCAATACATCCTTGCGGTTGCAGTATCTTAAATAAATCATAAAGAGAAATCAGTAGTTAATTTGGCCTCGTTAAGGGAAGAGTGACAAAATCTAGATATGAATCCCAAAACTAATAGTACAAGTAATAGGCTTTTCTAAGAGTAACTAGGAATATCAAGTACTTCACTGTCCGGAATAATAATAAACAATGGAAATAAGAAAAAAACAATAGAAGGTGACCCTGGGCCTGAACGTCAAACAAGTATACCTTGGAGTCTCCAGTCGCGCAGACATCAATCTCAAAAACCAACTTGATAAGAAGTACCTGGATGTCACGCCCCGACCGAGAGGAGCGCAACCGATGCTCAATTGAGATACCCTGATCGAGCAAGCCTGCACAATGCCGTCTACCCAACTCGCCCATGAATAAAGAGAAGAATATATTTCATTAATTAGACGGTAATAGGTCATGCGAACAATGCCAGTTCATTTTCATAAGTTACATTCTTAATAAGTCTCCAAAATAGTACACTATACAATCATAGTTAAAGTGGAACAGGTGATACGATTACAACATTTTTAGTTTAACCTCCCCAAAACAAGGTACAACCCCACACTACGTCTACGGAGCCTCTAACAGAAACAAAAGAGTGTTATGACAGTGCCGGCAACAAGGCCTCGACTATACTTCAAAATGCTATGTACAAAGGACAAGAGATACATGACCTCGAAATGAAGTGGGGATCACCAAATCTGCTGGGAAGAGGGTGTGTTGCTATCAATGATCAATTCCACCTGCTGCGGAACCACCAGCATCCATTAAAAATGCAGCGCCCCCGGCAAAAGAAATGTTAGTACATATGGAATAGTACTAGTATGTATAACTAAACATCCTCTCATTAGAACAGGTAGCAATACAAGAAAGAACAATCAAAAAATTAATGGAAACCTCAAACAATACTAAACATCAAGTTAGGAGCAAGATAAGTTTTCAATTAGATTTCCATTGTTTTAGGTTGGGAGATCTTAGCACCGATATAGATATACCACCGTGTATTTTTCACGGAGTCTGATTACGGCCCGATCGGCTAGGCCATCTCACTCGAAGACATCAACCACAATCACAATTACTATCACAAACTTCAATCGTTATCTCAATCATAATCTCAAGCACAATCACCACCATGTGTGCGGCATGGCGTCCGATCACGACCCTACCGGCTAGGCCGTCTCACCACATTCAGATTTCTTACATAATTTGGCATAATAACTTTCATTAGAATCACACTTTGAAGTTATAACATTTAGATATGCAACCCATACCTTGAACACATTCTCAAATAGTACAATGTTCGAAAGTCTTAGCCACTTCGATCTATTTAGAAATATAACAAAATTGAACACAAATTAGGAAGGAGTTCATGGTTCCAGCTCATTTGAGCTTTCTATCAAACACTACCTGAGCATTATGATTTCTAGGTTCTCCTATGGTGGATTTCCTTCACCCCACAACCCAAGGTTTACCCATTTGAGCTCAACTACCTTCCCACAACTCATGATTGTACATGCATGCATAGATACACTCTCACACCCAAGAATCACACTCCCCATTAACCATCTTCTATCCCAAATTCGAAATTGAGACTAGGATGTGAAACCTTACCTCTTGGATGAAGAACTTATGAGGTTCTCCTTGTAAATCTTCCAACTTTTGAGCAAAGATTTGTGAACAATTAGCTTAGGAGCTTTCCCTCTCACTCTATGGCACTTCCTCACTCTCAAATATCAGATTTTTGCTTAAAAAATGGACCTTTACATCTATATATCGAAATAGGGCCGGGTCATAAAAATAAAAAAAATGGACCCTCCGAACACAACTATGCAGTCACAGAGTGGACCACAGAATGCATATGCAGTCCGCAAAATGGGCCGTAGAAGTGATGTTAAGAACTGGGTTGTTCAGGTTAGGTCTGCGTCGGGTCTATGGTCCGCAGACCAGTTCTGCGGTCGCATAATGCGCCGCAGAACTCCCCTCCAGAAATCTTCATGCTGGGTCTGTGATGGATTGTGCGGCCTGCTAAATGGTTATGCGGCCGCATAATGGACCGCAAAACAACCTAAAAAATAGGCCATTTCTCTAATTCACTCTGCGGCAGATCTGTGACCCGCAGAGTGATTCTGCGGTCGCATAGTGGATCGCAGAAAATGCTATGCTCTGCCAAAATTTTTCTTTAACTCTCCAACGCATTGTTCAACACAAAAAGTCCGTACCGCGCCCTATAATCATCAATACATAAGTCTATCTTGGCATCACGAAATCCCAGGTTCTGGGTGAAATTTTACAGGGTCTTATACTAGAACTGCACAAATATGTGCAGAAGCGTAGCATGAGTACACCACAGCGAGACCCAGTACGTATCAAGACTAATCTCAGTGGAGTAGTGACGAGGTAAGTCGAGACATTCACTAGACATAAAACCTTTGCAAGATATTAACATAAAATAGCAATGGAAAGACTATCAATGTAAGGCTAACATCGTAAAGATTGTTAATATAAAACCAACAAGGGATTAGTAGAAGCACAATTGACAACAATAAGTAAATGGGTAATAAAGCAGCAAAGTAATCAGAACACTATAAAAAATGTGAATGAGATCAATTTGGGGAAACAAATGCCCCTTTTCAAGTAATCAAGTCCTTCCAACACATGATGCGCAACAAGAATTTCTCCGAGACACCACATCTCGTAACCATAAATCATAAGCCACAATTCCGAATCTTACACGCATGGCACCTCGTACCCATATTTTTTAAATCATTTTCGCACGGCAAAGTTCACGTGCTACCATGTACATTATATTCGTATCAAATGCTAAATAAAATGTTTGAGAAATTTGCTTATATACAATAAGGCATAATAACAATCTTGAATAAATTAAGGCGTCAAATGAGAAAATAAGTTTATTTTACAAACCAAATATAGTGAAATAAAGTACAATTTATACAAGATATGGTATAAGATGAGTCTAGTTTACAAATCAACTGGATAAAGAAAATAACATTTTTTTTAAATAAAATAAAGCATCGGATATGTTACCGAATTAAATATAGAATTAGTTAAAGTAAAGCATAATAACAATTTTTAAGTAAAGTAAAATATCAGATAGGGTAAAGGAGCTTAATTTGAGAAACTAATTAAAGTAAAATATGATAACCATTAAGAATAGTAAAGTACCGAGTGAAATGACGAGTTTTAACTTAAGAGTCACATAAAATAAGCAGGTTCATAATTCTTTTATTTAAAACCATTATGTCACCAACAACTCAACGGAGTATGAGATAATGACTCCACGCAAGTAAATTCGTCTTGAAAATCAATTCACCAAGTAACACGAAGGCACAAATTGACACATTGAAGTACCATAACAATTCACATAGGATGTATGACTCTCACAAGAAGTCTCTATCGTTCCAATACTAGAATAACTACCGAGGTTAACGTTATTGTCACAAATAATTACAACATATTAACCTGTTGCGGCATGCAACCCGATACCACACAATAATAACAGTATTTGTTGTGGTGTGCAAAATGATCCTACACAATAATAACAATATTTGTTGCGGCGGCAGCCCGATCCAACCTATATCATATCATTCGTCCTTATCGCTCCATATCATATCTTTTCATATCATTTCAATACCGTTGCGCCGTACAACCCGATCCCCAAACAATATGAGTTAAACAAACAAACTACAACCAACTATGGCATATCACAAAAAATAAATGCAATAAAGAAGCTAAATAAAGAAAGTCACAGGAGGATAAAATTGTTACATGATAACTCGCAAAATCAAATAGCAAGTAATGACAATTCATAAATAAAGGTACGATTACCAAGAAATAATTAACAATCAAGGCATTTAACGAATAAGGCATGAATTCAATAAGCAATTGCAAATAACAATTAAAGCATATAAGAGTAAACATGGCAGTAAAAAAAAGAATTGTCACGACCCAAAATTAACCAAGTTGTGATGGCACCTAACATAGCCCGATAGGTAAGCCAATTAAAAACAATCCAATTCTATTAACATTTAACTGACTCTAATACACTCCCCAAGGACTGGTAGTACAAATCATGAGCTTCTAAGATTTGAATTTACAAAGATGGTGTGAAATAAAATACATCATCTGTTTGAAATTTACATAAATAGATTTTTATAAATCTAAGGCTACCATGAACAAGAGGCAGCAATGACTGGAACGCAGGTACATCTTCAGATCCGGCTCCAGCCATGTACAACAACATCAACATCAACATCTAAAATCTACACGCAAGGTGTAGAAGTGTAGTATAAGTACAACCGACCCCATGTACTCAAAAAGTAAGAAACCTAACCTTAGGTTGAAAGTAGTGACGAGCTGGAACAAAGGTCAGGATCCAACACTAATAGCCAACAATAATTCATAAAAATATAATGAAAGTAACACCAGTAATAATTCAACAATAAAATGCTCGGCTCGTATACAATTTCGAAGAATAAATATTTTCTTTTCAATTATAACAGTAAAACTCAAATCTTTTGTCGAAATCACCAAAGTATGAGTAAGTCTGAAATTTGTGATTTTTCCCAAAGCTTTCAACAGGTAAATGTTTCATTTTCAAATGGCATAAGGAAAATACATCTCTATGATTACATATCAATATGTATGATATGTCATAAATGACGTGATACCGTACATTATGAGAAAAATGCATCTCTATGCCTGTATGTCAAGTGTGAATGTCGAATGAGATGCAACTCAGTGATAAAACCATATGCATACTCTCAGAGTATCAATTCACTCAGTCCTCCCAATCACTCAGTCCTTACAGTCACTCAGTCCTCCCAGTCACTCAATCCTCCCAATCGCTCGACACTCGCACTCGCACTGTGTAGGTACCTGCACTCACTGGGGGTGTGTACAGACTCCGGAGGGGATCCTTCATCCCAAGCGCTATAAAAAGCCAATCATGGCATAAATCAATAAAACATGTTGCGGCGTGCAACCCGATCCCATAAACATCCTCACCATCAGGCCCTCGGCCTCACTCAGTCATCAATCTCTCCAGTCTCTCGGGCTCCAAAATGTCATGAAAATCAACCCAAAAATGATGATATGATGTATCAATAAATAACAACTGAGACTAATGTATGATATAAATGAATGAACATGACTGAGTTTCAAATTTCAATTTAAACAAATTCAACAACAATATGACCTCTGTGGGTCTCAATAATACTAGCATATAGCCTCAACATGATTTTAACATGATTCTCAGCTCAAATTCCTTTAACATATGACAATACAAGGAAAATGCCAAGATTAGTTTACTATAAAATTCCACGGAATCAATTATGTCATAATTTCAACGGTGCACGCCCACACGCCCGTCACCTAGCACGTGCGTCACCTCCAATCAAATCACATAACACGTATATTCAGGATTTATAACCTCAGCTCCAAGTTTAGAAGTGTTACCTACCTCAACAAGATGAACCCAACGTCGAGCAAGCTAATCAATACTCAGGAAATTCCATTCCGCACGTATCCACCTCTGAATGCCTTCTTGTCTCCTCAATTCAATGCCAACTATCCGAAAGTGAAATTCAACCCCTTAATGATACTACAATGATATACTATACTAAGCAACTTCAATCTATAATATCAACATCCAATGAGACCAACATTAGTAACCAATTCCATTGTTTAGGCCATCTAGACAATTTACCAAACACCTAGTGGGCATACATTTATACATTTCTTAACCATAGAATTAGTTTTTTCAACTACCATCATTTACCAATAATTCATCCCACCATCATTCTTTAACAACTTATAATCCTGACATCACATGTGTGGCCAACCATTCTCACCCAACCAACAAAATTCCATCAAATAATCACTTTTCAATTTCTACAATGGGTATTCATTTAAATTGAGAATTTATGGCTTCCAAATCACTATACCATGAGTTCCAATACTTGATTCATACTCATATTTTCATAACTAATAATACTCTCACACCCAAGAATCATACTTCTTATGACCTACTTTTAATCAAAATCCCGAAATTAAAAACTAGGATTTGGAACCTTACCTCTTTGATGAAGAACTTGAGGGATTTCTTATTGGATTTCAAGGCTTGGACAAGAATTCGATGAACAAGATACTTCATCTACTTCCTCTCTCTAGAACACTCTCACTTCTCTCTAAAATCATCAGATAATTGCCCCAAAATAAGCCCCAAAGCCTATTCATCAAAATGGGGTCGGGTTATGAAAATAAAAAAATTAACCCTCCAAAATCAGGTCTGCGGTCACATAATAGACTGCAGAATGGGTATGCGAGTCACACAATGCACCGCAGAATCGATGCCCAGAACTGGGCTCCGTTGTCTAGGTCTGCGACCAGTTTTGCGGTCCCATAACCATTTAGTAATTTGGTCATAACGTCTTGTAGGAGTGTATAAATGATGAATGGTTTGAAGCATTAGAATCTAGACACATAGACCTTTCTTTTTGATAGGTAATACACCATATAACCATTTATATAATGAGATTTATGCTCGTCTGAAGTTAGGTCTTGTGCGAACTCACTTGAAACTTTATTCTATCATATAATTTTCAACTTGACTTAGCCTTGGGGCTCTTCTTAGACCCCACATCACTTATAATATGCCTCGTTCACTTATTATCATATCCAATTGATATCCATTATATTAATAGTTCTCATCCGCACCTAAAATAATATAATTAGCGCACATCAACTTTCTTACTAGCGCTTAAGTACTTCGAATTGTTTTTTCCGGGGTGTTACATTCTCCCCCACTTAAGAACATTCGTCTTCGAATGAGGAGTAGATTCCGTCCCCAAACACTTAACATAACTCATTTCTTCTTCCACACATCTTAAGCACCCAAATTTTTCTAACTCCCAAATTTTTCAGAAATTTCGGTAGAGTCTTCCCTGTTATTGGGCCTATCCACTTGCTAGATAATCACCAAAATCACCCTATCAACACATCCACAACTCTACAAAGCATCACAATGTATATCAACAATATTAATCTCAACATTACAGGCATTAGATTATCAAGAGTGATATCTGGACATGAACTGCACGCTTTTAAATCATAACACTTAAAAAGTACCTTCCAAATCAAAACCAATTGTTATACAATCAAGCGAAAATATTTTCTTTCCACAACACTTTCGGCCTTCAAGGTGACCTTCCCGTCTTACAGACTTTGCCATAACACATTAACGGAGGCAATCTCAACTCCCATAGTTATCTAACAAGGATGACAAATAGATATCCCTCATAAGCCGATTATCCATTAACTTTACCTTTACTAGCTTTCACCGAAACGATAGACAAAGGATTTCCAACTACCTCCTTAGACATAGACACATGAAACATCGGGTACACATAGGAAAATAATAGGGAGACATCATACTCATAGTTTGGCATATTCCCTTCACGATTTAATTAAGCATAATGTGACTACACATACTTTACCCTTATTAGAAATTCACATAACATCCTCACGAAGAAAATATTGAGAATAGTCCGTTCACTTTCTTCAACTCTAAATCTCTACGCCGAACACCCGAACTAAACCTTTGGCGACCTCCAACAATTACTCTAAGATGTTCTAGTATGAAAATAGCCATAAACGTTTCTATCCAATATATATTTGATCGCAGGGTGATGCTTCTTCTTTGACATGTTTGAACCTTCAAATCACTATTTCACCTTATCACGCATGCATACCCGAGGTGATCCCACGTAATTAAAAATTACTAATTTAGCCTTAGCCTATAAACCTCCAATTTCCAACATCCAAAAACTTATTTTCAAGACCCGAATTTCACATCTACACACTGTATAAATTTGAGCAAGCTGTATTAAGCTGTAACCATAACCTCAGACATAATCACACAACATACTATACAACTGGCATATTCGCAGCATCATTCCCGATCATAGTAACTACTCAAAATCAACCAAGTACTAGTATTAAACCCACTTTCCATAAAACCTCAATCCAAAACCTTTGTACATTGCCGATGTTATTCTCCCAAATATACCGTAATCAAATTCGATAGTACTCATTCTAGGTCCAATGACCTCATATCATTAAACCTAACCACTTTATTGACATTCAACCCCAACATTTCCAACCAACTCCTCAAATACCGTGAAAAGAATAACCGTAGGTGCATGTGCTCAATTCCTCAAATACCATGCTCAATAATATTATAGCATGAAGAGGAAGGAAAGACAATTAAATCAGATAAACGATTGAGAAATTCGCGAATTCCACACGCTGCATGGAATAGTCCCAGGCCTCCAGTCCAAATATACCATATGAGAGCATTTAAATAGGTATACATGTATATGATGAGTAGGATAAGATTCTCATATTCCCGAGCTGGTATAAATGTCATGCTAAAGTGTAGGCATGTACAAAGTGTATTATCGTAGCTCAAATAAAAAATCTTTCATCACTAAGGCATTTATCAAGTTCATTCAGGGATTTTAACTCCTATGTAGCCTCAATCACGGCTCAAATAGCTCCTGCAGTGTTACAGATATGAGAAACATCACAACTTAAAGCTCAACTGTCGATTCCAGGCTTATTATAGCCCAAACGCAATCTGAGCATGGATAAATAGCCCTCTAAAATATCCTCAATGACTTAACCATAACCCGCACTATTATCTAGTTAACTTGGCCACACCTTCATAGTTCGCGGCCCCAAACAATTTACTTCTGAGAACTCCTGGTCCCCAAATCAACATAACACATAAATCGATATAGCCAATCCCAACTCTAACACTTGAATGACTAACACACCCTTCATGACCGATCATCCATTAGGAATACTTCCATAATTCTTTTGTGCCACATAACAATAATTTGAATATCAGTAGTCTATCAACCAGGTGAATATTGCAATACCAATGAACATCCGTAAGTCAAAATACAATGTGCCTTCTGAAATGCGCACCATTCTCAGGATTTTTCAAGTAGTAATAGCATTCATCTAAACATCTGAAACAGTCTATGTTGTCTAAGAATTCATGACCTTCCCTTCAAAACTGAACCATGATCTTGCACATGCAAATCTCAATCCTACACAACACACCACATCTATCATCCCATCATATGAAAAGGTACGAGAATCTCATAATCAACTCTGATCACTAGCAAACTACATACTCAATTTGCTAGGAACCTTCCATTTGATCTCATCCAGGAGAAAATCCCAATACGCAACATGTTCCTCACGCCAGTAGGAAATATCCACCTCGAACCATGATAGAAATCATCGAGAACTCTTCGAAACCCATTTTCACATAACTAGGCCATCATAACTGAATCTCTCTAACTCAACCAAGTCACGCAAGTCGCCAAACCCAAGATTATTGCAACAAAAACATCTGTAAAGTCTCACCACATCATAGGTACCCAAAGAACCGATCATACCATTACCATACTGGTCCAGCCTACTATCCAGTCGTCCTACTTTCTCCGCGTTTCTTCTGAATTACCCTCAAGTTGACACTTCTCCTTGTCAGAATACTATGATCCTTACCCAAAGCTCACTACAAGACCTCCTAACATTAAACGACACCGTCCTAAGGCCCATAATCCACTGTACTCTTCTTAAGCACCGCCATAAGTGTCACGCCCCAAAACCGAGGAGTGCGACCGACGCTCAACCGAGTGAACCCGACCGAGCAGGCCTGTTAGATTTCATTCTACCCAAACTCATTCATGAATAGAGATAATACATATTATCATTAATTAGATGAAACTGTGTTCATGTCTACAAAACCAATTCATCTCCAATAGTTTCATCATTTTTAAAGTCTCAAATGGACAAGTAATACTATTACAACATAACATAGTTTGTCTTTTCCCAGCACCAATACACAACCCACACTATGTTTACGGAGCCTCTATAGATAAAGAAGAGTACAATGATAATGTCGGCAATAAGGCCCCGGCTATACCTCAACCATAATACATAAAGAACAAAAGATACATGACCCCGGGATGAAGTGGGGCACACCAAGTCAGCTAAGAAGAAGGTGTACTGCTATCACTGATCAATGTCTCCTGCTGTGGAACCACCTGCATCCATTTAAAGATGCAGCGCCCCCGGCAAAAGGGACGTTAGTACCGTCGAATAGTACTAGTATGAAAACTAAACACCAATTTAAGAATTTAGAAATATAAGATAATTATGATGAGCCAATGCGGAAATAGAATAATATAGATAACCGTCTCAACCATAGCAAGCTTATTAAAATCTATCAACAACATTTATAGGATTTAAGATGAGATCCTCTATAACCATCTTCACACAAAGCATCCCCGCCGCCTCACCCGATGTATGCAGGTGGAGGTGTACGTACAATACCATAACTCAAATCAAGCAGCCCTGCCGACTCACCTCAATGTATGCGGGTGGATGTATAACCACAGTACCAAGAACCTATACAAAGCGGTTATACCGCCTCATCCCAATGTATGCGGGTGGTGGTGCTACAACAATACCAAAACCATACACAAAGCGGTCGTACCGCCTCACCCCAATGTAAGCGGGTGGAGGTGCAGTTCCACAATATAATAATCCCTACACCAAGCGGTCATGCCGCCTCACCCCAATATATGTATGTAGGTGGAGGTGTATCACAATATCTATACCATAATCCCCATACAAAGAGGTCATGCCGCCTCACCCCAATGTATGCAGGTGTATGTGTATCACAATCACAATCTCTACACAACTTGGCACAATAACTTTAAGATAAATCACGACTAGAATTTATAACATGTGGATACATAATCCATAGTTTGGGACACATCCTCAATTTATAATGCAATATGATAAGAGCATTTGAAATACGAATTGATCATATATCTTCACCACAAAACTTATCGGAATACTCCATTTATAATCAACATCTCGGAACTTACAAGGATAATGGGAATTCCAATTCTTAAAGAAGAGTTTAGCCAACATACCTCAATTGAGCTTTCTTAAACTCTAAAACATTTCGGAATTCTTAGAACCTTCAATCTATTTTAGAAATATAACAAATTAAACCACAATTAGGAAGATGATTATGGTTCTAGTTCATTTAAGCATTTAATCAAACACTAGGTGTGCATTAAGGTTTCAAGGCCCTTTTATGGAGGATTCCATCATCCCACAACCCAATCTTTACCATTTTTAGCTCAACAATCTTCCTACATCCTTTGATAACACATGCATGTAAAATAACCAATCCTCTTGCCCAGAAATTATTTTGCTTATTATCCATTTCTTCATAAAATTCGAAATTGAGGGTTAGGGGGTAGAATCTTACCTATAGGATGAAGACCTAGTGAGTTTCCCTTCTTAATCTTCCAAAACTTGGGCAAGAATTGAAGGACAAATAGTGGAGAACACCTTCTCACTCTAGGGCACCCTTTCTCACTCCAAAATGTCAGATAATAGCTCAAACATGACCCAAAGAGTGTATTTAACGAAATAGGGTTGGGTTTTAAAAACTCAAAAATGGAGCTCTGGAACAAGGTATGCGATCGCATAACCGATATGCGGACCGCATATCGGTCGCATAGTTGGTTACAAAATAGCCAAAAGAACTGTTTGTGTATGCGGTCAATATGCGGTCCGCATAACTGTAATGCGGTCGCATAATGCACCGCATAACAGTTATGCGGTCGCATAGTCGACCGCATATTTGCTTCCAACTGAGCCAATTAGCTGCCTCACTCTGCGGCCATTATGCGGTCCGCAGAGTGGTTCTGCGGTCGCATAATGAATCGCAGAAATGCACTATTTTGCCAAATATTTTCCTTTACTTTCCGGTGCATTGTTCAACCCAAAAAGTCTGACACCATGAAACATTATTTTCTTTGCAAAATTTACCGGGCTTACCACTTAAGTACTACAAAATTTTTCGGGGTGTTACAATAAGTACCACAACCGAAACACCCACTCTGAAAATACCTTATCTGAATTTAAAATTGTTCTTTTACCTTTCTTATACTGGAATGTAGAATCCATAGTCATACAAAATTACCGCAAGTCCCGGCACCATCAAATGTAAATCTCAGATTTTATCCATACACAAGTCCGGAGAAATTCTCAATTGCTATATATAAACCTCGAACCCATTGGAACTTTCTCTAGAGTCACCCACTTCGTTCAAACCCAAATTGCACCGCCCAAACGGGCCGAAAGACACATTCCCCATTATCACAACAACTCCCAAAGAAGTAATCCTGCCTTAACACCATCAATCAAATTCATACTTCGTGCGCACTACATTCTTCAAAATAACAACTTATTCATTCACTGATTTTCATATTTATATAAAGTGCAATGTAACTCGTATTCAGAAATTTTCCTTACTCGAGTCATCCTCGATATCAACCTCTGCAGTCATAATTGCTTCACAAGTATGTCTCGGACCGAAACTTAATTTTACCTATAACCATGAAATCGAATTGTCAATAGTAGGCTCCCTACTTATTTTAAAGCCATAGATCAAAATATTCAATAATTCACAATACCCATATTCAATTACTGCCATAACACCGTAGTGAAATTTAACTAAATTCTTCCTAAGTTCATGCATCACAACCTATATGGTACCTCAAATCGTCTACTATGCTCGCATTCATTCTCGTGATGGTCAGGTTAACTTTCTTCACCAATTCAAATTCAGATCCCAATACATCTGCCCTACTGGTAGAAAAGAAGATTCTCCATACAACATTATAAATATCACACTTCTGTAGTTTATTCCGCAGGTGATAACCCACATGTTTAGCCTCAAACTGGCATCTTTCTATACCCTTTTAACTGCCACAATTCCTACGTAATCACTTAACCTTCATGAGTTTGAACTTATCAACAAGACACGAAAATTTAATTTGTTCCACAATTACACCACGTGAAAGACCCTTCAACACATTCATAACTCGAGACTCTACGTCAAATCAAGACAGAAGTCAAATACCCAATAGTCCTTTTTACATATCAAGCAAACATTATTTTTTCGTCACTTTTAAACCATCTGAACACATCCCGCAGTCACAATATAATCATCATATGGTCATCCAGCCATTCATCAAGCCACAAATTCCACTTATAGGGATGCTATCGGACATATGAGTCCAATTGTACAAGTTCACACAATTGAAACTATCGAGCCTAAGCTGCGATCTAATCTTGGCCTCAAGTCCTCCAGACTGGCCCATCACCAAAACACAGAAAACACATTTTGAACCTTGTTCATGGAATCACAAACCAGCGATGCACAACTGATACCGAGCGCTCACATGCGCACACGAATGCGTGGAAGGAATTCAAAGAGTTATATTTCAAGTTGAATCAATTTCGCACGATAATAAGGAAAGAAAAATGGGAAATTATCCAAAATGACTTGTAGCCTCTCGAAGATAAGTATGGACGTCATCATACCGATCCACAAGACTCTACTAGACACTTGCTCATGACTTGTAGAACCTATGAACCTAGAGCTCTGATACCAACTTGTCACGACTCAAAATCCACCAAGTCGTGATGGCACCTAACCCAACCCGTCAAATAAGACAATTAACAACAATCCAATTCCACTAATATTTAACTGACTCTAATACACTCCCCAAGGACTAGTAGTACAAATCATGAGCTTCTAAGATTTGAATTTACAAAGCTGGTGTGAAATAAAATACATCATTTGTTTGAAATGTACATAAACAAATTTTTATAAACCTAAGGCTACCATGAACAAAAGGCAGTAATGACTGGAATGCAGGTATGTCTTCAGATCCAGCTCCCGCCATGTACAGCAGTAACAACAACCAAAAATCTGCACACAAGGTGTAGAAGTGTAGTATGAGTACAGCCGACCACATGTACTCAATAAGTAACAAACCTAACCTTAGGTTGAAAGTAGTGATGAGTTGGAACAAAGGTCAGGGTCCAACACCAATAGCCAACAACAATTCATAAAAATATAATGAAAGTAACACCAGTAATAATTCAATAATAAAATGCTCAGCTCATATACAATTCCGAAAAATAAATATTTTCTTTTCAATTATAATAGTAAAACTCAAAATCTTTTACCGAAATCACCAAAGTACGAGTAAGTCTGAAATCTGTAATTTTTCTCAAAGCTTTCAATAGGTAAATGTTTCATTTTCAAATGGCATGGGGAAAATACATCTCTATGATTACATATCAATATGTATGATAAGTCATGAATGACGTGATACCGTACATCGTGAGGAAAAATATATCTCTATGCCTGTATGTCAAGTGTGCACGTCGAATGCGATGCAACTCAGTTATAAAACTATATGCATACTCTCAGAGTATCAATTCACTCAGTCCTCCTAATCACTAAGTCCTCACAGTCACTCAGTCCTCCCAGTCACTCAATCTTCCCAATCGCTCGGCACTCGCACTCAGTAGGTACCTGCGTTCACTGGGGGTGTGTACAGACTCCGGAGGGGCTCCTTCAACCCAAGCGCTATAACAAGCCAATCATGGCATAAATCAATAAAATATGCTGCGGCGTGCAGCCCGATCCCATAAACATCCTTACCATCAAGCCCTCGACCTCACTCAGTCATCAATCTCTCCAGTCTCCCGGGCTAAAAAATGTCATGAAAATCAGCCCAAAAATGATGATATGATGTATCAATAAATAACATTAGAGACTGAAATATGATATAAATAAATGAACATGACTGGGTTTCAAATTTCAATTTAAAAAATTCAACAACAATATGACCTTTGTGGGTCTCAATAATACTAGCATATAGCCTCAACATGATTTTAACATGATTCTCAGCTCATATTCCTTTAACATATGACAATACAAGGAAAATGCCAAGATTAGTTTACTATAAAATTTCACGGAATCAATTACGTCATGATTTCAACGGTTCACGCCCACACACCCGTCACCTAGCATATGCATCACCTCCAACAAAATCACATAACACGTATATTCAGGGTTCATACCCTCAACTCTAAGTTTAGAAGTATTATTTAACTCAACAAGATGAACCCAACATCGAGAAAGCTAATCAATACTCAGGAAATTCCATTCCGCGTGTATCCACCTCTAATTGCCTTCTTGTCTCCTTAATTCAATGCCAACGATCCGAAACTGAAATTCACCCCTTAATGATACTACAACAATCTACTATACTAAGCAAGTTTAATCTACAATATCAACATCCAACGGGACCAACATTAGTAACCAATTCCATAGTTTAAGCCATTTAGACAATTTACTAAATACCTAGTGGACATACATTTATACATTTCTTAACCATAGAATTAGTTTTTTCAACTACCATCATTTACCAATAATTCATCCCACCATCATTCTTTAACAACTTATAATCCTGACATCACATGTGTGGCCAACCATTCTCACCCAACCAACAAAATTCCATCAAATAATCACTTTTCAATTTCTACAATGGGTATTCATTTAAATTGAGAATTTATGGCTTCCAAATCACTATACCATGAGTTCCAATACTTGATTCATACTCATATTTTCATAACTAATAATACTCTCACACCCAAGAATCATACTTCTTATGACCTACTTTTAATCAAAATCCCGAAATTAAAAACTAGGATTTGGAACCTTACCTCTTTGATGAAGAACTTGAGGGATTTCTTGTTGGATTTCAAGGCTTGGACAAGAATTCGATGAACAAGACACTTCATCTACTTCCTCTCTCTAGAACACTCTCACTTTTCTATAAAATCATCAGATAATTACCCCAAAATAAGCACCAAAACCTATTTATCAAAATGGGGTCGGGGTTATAAAAATAGAAAAATTAACCCTCCGAAATCAGGTCTGCGGTCGCATAATGGACCGCAGAATAGGTATTCACGTCGCACAATGCACCGCAGTATCGATGCCCAGAACTGGGCTGCGCTGGCCAGGTCTGCGACAAGTTTTGCGGTCGCATAACCACTTTTGCGATCGCAGAATCACCTTCTACCAGCCTTTGGTAATTTGGTCATAATGTCTTATAGGAGTGTCCAAATGATGAACGGTTTGAAACATTAGAAACTAGACACATAGACCTTTCGTTTGATAGGTAATACACCATATAAATCTTCATATCATGAGAGCTATTCTCATTTAAAATTAGATCTTGTGCGAACTCACTTGAAACTTTATCCCATCATATAATATTTAACTTGAATTAGACTTGGGGCTCTTCTTAGACCCCACATCACTTATAATATGCTTCGTACACTTATTATCATATCCAATTGATATCCATTATATTAATAGTTCTCATCCGCACATAAAATAATATAATTAGCGCACATCAACTTTCTTACTAGCGCTTAAGTACTTAGAATTATTTTTTCCCGGGGTGTTACAAGAACAAGTACTAACAACTTAAAGTAAAGCTCATAAGAGCAAGTGTAACAATAGAAGATATAACATGAAATGCCAATTTCAATTAAATGCAAGAAAGAAGCCTAATAGTCTAAACTGGTCAAATACCACATATAAGCCCGTGTACGCACACGTCACCTTGCGTACACGTCTTTCACACAATTCAAATAGTACCATCAACCCAAAACCTAAGGGGTAGTTTCTCCCACACAAAGTTAGGCAAGATACTTACCTCAATTAGGCTAAAATCAATACTGAAAATAGCTTTTTCTTTAAAACTCACCTCCGCTCGGCTCAAATCTAGCAAATAATGATGTAATATTAACTAACAATGCAAGAGAAACCAATTTCAATTAATAAAGTTAAGATTTTTAACTCAAATAAAAAGTCAACTTAGAAAGTCAACCCCGACCCCGCACTCCGGAACCCAAAAAAACTTACAAATTTTGAATATTTATTCCGATAAGAGTCCATCCATACCAAAATCATCCAATTTCGACCTCAAATGGGCCTTCAAATCATCAATTTATGTTTAAGAAAAGTTTTTATTAAAATCCCCCAATTTCTTTAATTCACATCATTAATCAAACACTAAAATCGAGGTTGGAATCATGAAATATAATTATATCTAAGTCAAAAATACTTACCCCAATCCAAATGGTGAAAATCCCCTCCAAAATCACCCAAACCCGATCTCCAAAAACTTGTGAGAAAAATAACTAAATTGCGAAATAAGAAAAACATGTTGCAGCTGTCCAACCCTGAATTAGATTCTAGATGATCTTGAACTTACGTTTGATAAGCCCAACATGATCCTTGTGAGATTACACCCAAGATAGGCTCTTGAGTCACCCAACTTGGCCTTAAAATGAGGGAGATATGATGTTTTGAAGTTTTAAAGGAAGTCTAAAAATTTCAGGGACATAAATTGTTTAGGCACCCAAAACTCATTATGAACCTCCCGGACACAAACAATATATGCATTTCAATCATATAATACACTAAGATCCTTCTCCCGTACTCAAAACACCGAAAAGAGGTCATATTGACCCGATATTGACCATGGTCAAACTTTAAATCCTTAATTTAACTAGTTTCTCAACCAATGATCGAAAACATACCCGAGCCCCTCGGGACCCCATCCAATCATACCAACAAGTATAAATGCATTATCCAAACTTATCACAAGCCTCAAAACACCCACATGAACATCACAACACAAATATCGAGGCCCAAACCGAATAAAAATTTTCTTAAGTTATTAAATCTTCATTCTTTCAAAAGAGTGTGCGAGTCACACTTAAACACTTCAAATTTCTTTCAAACTATGAACACAAGTTCAATTCAACTATATAGACCTATCCAAAGTCCCAGAACACCAATTGAAGTTCAATAACATCAAGGTTAACTCTTGGTCAAACTTATAAACTCTTAAGTTCTTTGAATTGCCAACTTTCGACTAATAGTGTCGAATTCTTCTAGAAACCTCCGAAACCAAATCCGAACATATGTACAAGCTTAAAATAATTATACGAACCTATCGTAACAATCAAAACCCGATTTCAAGTCCATTTATCTAAAAGTTTAATCATGGTCAAACTTAGGATATTTCTAAACCTTCAAATTGCCAACTTTAGGTAAAATAAACCAAATCAACCTAGGAACTTCCAAATTCAATTTCGGGCATACACCTAAGTGTAAAATCATCCTTCGGACCTAATGGAGCCATCAAAACTCCTATCCAAGATCAAATACGCAAAAGTCAAACTTGGTCAACTTTTCCAACTTAAAGTTTCTAAAATGTGAATCATTCTTCCAAATCAATCCCGAACCACCTGAGTTGATTTGATATAGTTCGACACGAGTTTTTGTGGTTGAAAGTTTAAAAATTCAATAAGTTTGATTTGAGGTGTGATTCATGATTTTAATATTGTTATGCGTGATTTGAGGCCTCGAGTAGGTCCGTATTATATTTTGGGACTTATTAGTATATTCAAACGGGGTTCCTGAGGGGCTCGGGTAAGTTTCAGACCATTCTAGGCCATGTTAGTTCTGTTGATTTCTGCTGATTTCTAGTGCTTCATTTCTTATTTGCGTTCGCGTCCCTGTCTTCGCGTTCACGTAGTGTTAGGGATGATCTTCATCACGTTCGGGTCCAATTCTACGCGTTCGCATAGAGTTGAGCTGGGTTGGGTAGTTTAGATGGGTCGCGGTCGCGATGTTGTTTCCGCGTTTGCAAAGGTCTGGAAGCTGCGTGGATCACATTCATGAGGGTGTTGCCGCGAACGCGTAGTGTTAGTTTGTGGCAGTGCAATTTTGTTCATCGCGAACGCGATGATTCTTTCGCGTTCGCAAAGGATTTACCTGGAGAAGACCTATAAGTACCCTATTTGCAGACTTTGAGTTATTTTATCACATTTTGAGTTATGGAGCTCGGATTTGAGCGATTTTGGAGAGGATATTCACCACATGGATTGGAAGTATTTTCTACTCGGATTTGATTATATTACATGATTCCATCTTCGATTTTGGAATTTGATTGATGAATTTAAAGAGAAATTGGGTTTTTTTGTCTAAACGTTTCTAAAGTGGTTAATTGAGTTTTGAACATCAATTCAGAGTCGGAATTGAGTGAAATTAGTATGGTTGGACTCATATTCGAATGGGTTGTCAGAATTTTTGAGTTTTATCGAATTTCTGGGTGGAGGCCCGGATTGACCTTTTGGTTGACTTTGAGTATTTAATTAACGATTCGACCTTTATCGTTTGGGTTTATTCCTTATGCATTATTTGATGCTTTTGGGTTGCTTTTGGCTAGTTTCAAGTCGTTGAGAGATCGATTTGTGCGGGAAGTCACTTCTAGTGTATCAATTTAGCTTGTTTGAGGTAAGTGGCTTGCCTAACTTTGTTGGAGAAACTTTTCCTAATAAATGATTATGTTTGCCACATGCGGGAGTGATGCATATATGAGATGACAAACGTATATGCATGTGCCGGTGTTAACCATACTTGGGGGTGGATTATATGAATTTTTGTGCCTTGTTAGAAAATGTGATTTTCTTGCTTCATGTTTTACTTGACTTCTATAATAATATGAATATGAATATGAATTTCAATGCTAGAAACCATGATTTATCTTATTGTAAATTGATTAAAGTTGACGGACTCTTTATGAAACTATTAATGTGCTAAATTCGATCATCACTATACCTAACCGCGAATACATGTCTATGACCATAATTTTCAGGTATTTGGGTTCCATACTTATGTTGAAAATCATGTCTGAGTTTTTGTAAATACTTGAACAATAAGATTGTTGAAGTTCTATTAAATTGTTTATTGGTACGAGAGTTGTGATTGATGTTCAAGCGGTGTATTTGCTTACCCACTCTTCTTCATGTTATTCATGCTTCCTACCTTGTTTGTCATTGAAATATATGTGCTTGGTGAGGAAGAGTGTAAAGCACGAAGGACGTGCCATTCCATTTACATTATCATGTGAGAAAGAGTGTAAAGCACGAAGGGTGATGCCGTGCCATTTCATATATATTATTATGCACGAAGGATAATGTCGTACCATTGCATTTACATTTTCATGTGAGGACGACAGTAAAAGCACGAAGGGTAATGCCTTGCCATTATTTTTATATTAACATGTGTTCATAGAACAAAGGGTGTTTTCGTGCAGACGAGGACGAGAGACATGCATTATGTTGTGAAATAGTTTTCTTGTGTATATGTTTGTGCCTTCATCTTGAGCTATTACTGTTGCACCCATGTTTTCTATGATGCCTGTGGTTGTTACATCTTTGCATTTTTCCTTATTTACTATTGTTCTACTCATGCCTTCTATTTGTTACTTATTGTTATGTTCATGTCTATGTTCTTGTTTGTTAAATGTACATCTATGAATTTTCTCGTTTGTTGTGATTTTGCCTAAACCTTCTACCTCATTAATTGTTGAAATCTATGTTCTTCTACCTTACTTGTTGTCATTACTTTTGTGCCTCCTATCTCGTTTGTTACTGTTTCCTCATGCTTCCGACTTGTTTATTGCTGCTATCTGTGTACTCCCTACTTTATAGTTACTATTGTTGGTGTTTCTTTAGCCTGGTTGGTACCGTTATACATATACTTGGTAAGGATGAGATAAATGCTCGAAGGGTGTTGTCGTGCCATTTGATCTGAAATATATTCATATATCTAGTGAGGATGAGATAAATGCACAAAGGGTGTTGTCGTGCCATTTGTTTTGATATCTTGAGTACATTCTCATACTATGAAAGTTCATTGATTTACTATTTTGTTTGATGGTTATCGCTTTAAGAGAAGGATTTGGTTGTGATATTGAGTAAACTGACTGTGAATTTCTTCTAGTAATCATTTTCTGTTTCTTATATTTGTTATCGTACTCTTCTCTGTTATTTTCTAGTATTGTTTCTATTGCAAATCTACAACACTGATTATATCAGTGAGTATTTTTTAATTAAAAAACCTCGTCACTACTTCATCGGAGTTAGTTAAAATACTTACTGGGTACATGGGGTCAGTTGTACTCAATAATACAGCTGACAATGACTCCCAAAATATGGTGAGACTAAGTCATAAGCTTTACACGAATATACTGAAATATCCCTAATACATCACTGACTAAGTAAAGAGTAAGAAGTAGAAAAACAATGACAAGAGGGTGACTCCAAGGCCTACAAACGTCGGGCAAGTATACCTTGAAGTCTCCGAGCTGAATGCTCTACTCACTGGTGCCTAGCCTGGGTTGAGGTACCTGGATCTGCACAAAAAGATATGCAGAAGCGTAGTATGAGTACACCACAATGGTACCCAGTAAGTATCAAGCCTAACCTTATTAGAGTAGTGACGAGCCCAAGTCAAGATACCTACTAGGACAAGGAAAAGAAGCTGAACAAATATAGTACAGTCTAATAATGGGAACAAGGAAAATGAGGCAATAAAGAAATACAACAACATAAGCTATAACTGAATTCAAAGAAATAAAGGTAGCAAGTAAGGAACACATAATAAGAACATCAAGAAAACAATGCGTAAAAATACAAGTGAGGTAAATGAGAGATAACAACAAGAATCACAACCGAGGTACCGCTTCGTAATCTTATTTCACAATCACAATCACAATCTTTCCTTATATTACCGTGGGAGCCTCACATTTAGTTTTGAAAATCATTTTTTCCGAAATAGCTACCCGCGTTTTATCCCACCTTATCACACCGCGTGGCTTCAAGTAGTTCCCCTACTAGTAACACGCGTATCAAGCCTACCTTATCTCACCGCATGCGTATCAACCCCTAGCCTTATACCACCGCATGCGTATGAATACCAAAACATATCACAACTTGTACCTCAAGTGCCCAAATGCCACAACTTGCCAAAAGATTCAACAATATCAATGTTTTCACAATAAATAGCCCATGGCTCAACCACCATGCGTACAAGAATCTCGACAATAACAAACTGAAAGTGAATAGCTCAACAAGAATGGCATTTCAACAGTTAACAACTTTGCCTCAATGTTATCATGGCTTTTACAACTTCAACACTAATAACTTAACAAGAAGATATTCCATGAAAACAACAACTTCAAGTAAATAATTCAACAATTAAAGAAGTAACAAGATAATAAGGAAGACAATAGCTTCAACTAAAACATATAAGAGCAAATAACAAGTAAGAGGTGGAACAAATGTTAACAATATCAAATAAAGCATGTGAGGGTAGATTAATACTTGTAAGGGTAGACTAACAATTGAAAATATAACATGCTATGACAATTCAATTAAAGGCATGAAAAGAATCTGAATAGCCTAAACCAGTCAAATACCACATATAGCCCATGTACCCACTCGTCACCTTACGTGCACGGCTTTCACATACCAGAAATAGCAAAATCAATCCCAATTCCTAAGGGGTAGTTCCCCCACACAAAGTTAGGCAAGATACTTACCTCAAACAAGCTAATTCAATCCACTAGTAAGCCTTCTTCGCAAATATCCAACTCCGGACGGCTTGAATCTAGCCAAAATAATGTTATACCATAAATGCAAATCATAGAAAACTATTCCGGATAATAAAGTTGCAATCTTTAAAGAAAATCAAAAGGTCAGCTCAAAATATCAACCTCGGGACCACATCTCGGAAACCGACCAAACTTATAAATTTTGAACACGCATTCAATAACGAGTCCAACCATACTAAAATTATCCAATTCCGACCTCAAATTGATATTCAAATCCTCAATTTATAGTTTAGGAAGTTTTCACAAAATTCCCCAATTTTCTCAACTCACAACACCAATTAAATGATACAAACAATGATGGAATCATGTATTATAATTAAATCTGAGTCTAAAATATTTACCTCGATCAACTCTTTGAAAATCCCTTCCAAAATCGCCCAAAAACGAGCTAACTCAAAAGATGAAAAATAACTCTAACCCTCGATTTGCCCCTTTTTTTGCCCAGTATTTCCGCATCCGCGGAAAATCCATTGCCGGTGCGGCTTTTCACTAATCCAGGAAATATCGCTTTTGCGGGCCTTGGAGCGCATCTGCGTTTGTGCTTCTACGGAACAACCTGCTTCTGTGCGTCCGCTTTTATGTAGAAATGACCGCACCTGTGGTCACAACTCGCCCAACCCAAACTTGCTTCTTTGGCTCACAGGTGCGATTGTACCAGAATCTTAGCTGGGCAGAAATCTTCGAAGTCCAAAATGGTTCCGGATTCAATCGAGTCACATCCGGGGCCCCCGGAACCCCGTCCAAACATACCATCAAGTCCCAAATCACATAACGGACCTACTCGAGGCCTAAAATCACATCAAACAACGTCAAATCTATGAACTGCAACCCAATTCAAACCTTTTGAATCCATAAACATTCAACTTCCAAAAATAACGCTGATTCATACCAAACCAACTCTGATTGACGTCAAATTTTGTACACAAGTACACAATGAACCTATTCCAACTTCCGCAATCAAAATCTGACCTCGATATCAAAAAGTCAACTCTCGTCAAATTTCTCAGTCTTCCAAACCTTCAACTTTCTAACTTTCGTCAATTCAAGCCAAAATGACCTGCAAACCTCCAAATCAATATCCATACATATTCCTAAGTCGAAAATCACTAAACGAAGCTATAGGAACTTACAAAACTCCATTCCGGAGTCATCTACATAAAATTCAAACTCCGGTTAACTCTTTCAGCTTAAACTTTCAACTTTGGGACTAGGTGTCCTAATTCACTCAGAAACTCACCCGAAATCAAACCAACCACTCCGACAAGTCACATAACCATAATATAACATAGAGGAGGTAATAAATAAGGGAACATGGCTAAAATACTCAAAATGACTGGCCAAGTCATTACATCCTCCCCCTCTTAGGACAAACGTTCGTCCTCAAACGAGTATAAAGACATACCTAAAGTGGTGAAAAGATGAGGATAACGGCTACGCATATCATTCACGGTCTCCCAAGATGCCTCATCGACTAGTTGACCTCTACATTGAACCTTTACTGAAGCAATATTCTTTGATCTCAACTTCAGGACCCGTTTGTCCAAGATAGCTACTGGCTCCTCAATATAGGTCAAATCCTTGTCCAATTGGACTGAGCTGAAGTCTAAAACATGGGACGGATCACCATAATACTTTCGAAGCATAGAAACATGGAACACCGGGTGAACTGCCGATAGGCTAGGTGGCAATGCAAGCCTATACGTCACCTCCCCCAATCTCTCAAGAATCTCAAAAGGACTGATATACCTAGGGCTCAACTTGCCCTTCTTCTCAAACCTCATCACACCCTTCTTGGGTGAAACCCGAAGAATAACCCTCTCTCTAACCATGAATGCAACATCACGAACTCTCTGATCGGCATAACGCTTCTGACTAGACTGTGTTGTACGAAGTCGATCCTGGATCAATTGACTTTCTCCAAGGCATCTCGGACAAAATCTTTGCCCAATAATCTAGCCTCACCCGACTCAAACCAACCAACTGGAGAACGGCACCGCCTCCCATATAGGGCCTCATAACGAGCCATCTAAATACTCGATTGGTAGTTGTTGTTGTAGGCGAACTCTGCAAGTGGTAAGAACTGATCCCACCGAAATCCATAACACATGCACGAAGAAAATCCTCTAAAATCTGAATGGTGTACTCGGACTGCCCGTCCATCACTACTGGAATTAAATGAGCCGACTTGGTCAACCTATCCATAATCACTCATACAATGTCAAATTTCTTCAAAGTTCGTGCGAGCCCAACAACGAAGTCCATGGTAACACGCTCCCATTTCCACTTGGGAATATCAAGTCTCTAAAGCAAGCCACCTGGCCTCTGTTGCTCATACTTCGCTTGCTGACAATTTAGGCACCGGGTTACATACTACATCATATCTTTCTTAATTCTCCTCCACCAATAGTGCTGCTTCAAATCCTGGTACATCTTAGTGGCACCCGGATGAATGGAGTACCGTGAACTGTGGGCCTCCTGAAGAATCAACTCACGTAACCCATCCACATTGGGCACATGTAACCGACCCTGCATCCGCAACACACCGTCACCTCTAATAGAAACCTCCTTGGCATCATTGTGTTGTGCCGTGTCCTTAAGGACAAGTAATTGGGGATTGTCATACTGACGCTCTCTGATGTAATCATATAAAAAAGACCAAGAAACCATGCAAGCAAGAACTCGACTGGGCTCCGAAACATCCAATCTAATAAACTGATTGGCCAAGGCCTAAACATCAATGGCTAATGGCCTCTCTGCTACTGGTAGATATGCCAAACTACCCATACTCTCCGCCTTTCGACTCAAGGCATCGGCCACCACATTGGCCTTCCTGGGATGATATAGAATAGTGATATATAGTCTTTAAGCCACTCTAACCACCTTCGCACAAATTACGATCTTTCTGTTTGAACAGATGCTGGAGACTCCGGTGATCGGTGTAGACCTCACATGGGAAACCATACAAATAGTGCCGCCAAATCTTGAAGACATGAACAATATCTGCCAATTCCAAGTCGCTACACCTAGGCAATCACCCTACTATCTTGCACCAACACTGCGCCAAGGCCTGAACACGTGACGAATCACAATACACAGTGTAAGACCCCGAACCGTAGGCAACACCAACACTGGGGCTGTTGTCAAAGCAGTCTTGAGCTTTTGAAAGCTCTCTTCGCACTCCTCAGACCATCTGAAAGGAGCACTCTTCTGGGTCAATCTGGTCATAGGTGCAACAATGGAGGAGAAACCATCCACGAAACGGTCTGGCCAACTCTGAACTGCTTCAATCTTATTAATATCTACCTTGATGCCCCCACTCGGCACCACATGACCCAAAAACGCCACCGAATCAAGCCAGAATTCACACTTTGAGAATTTTGCATACAACTTATTTTCTCTCAAGGTCTGGAGCTTAATCCTCAAATGCTGCTCATGATCCTCCCGGTTGCGAGAGTACACCAAGATGTCATCAATAAACACAATGAAGAATGAATCAATATATGGCTGGAATACACCGTTCATCAAGTGCATAGATATTGCTGGGGTGTTGGTTAGCCCAAATAACATCATAAGGAACTTGTAGTTACCATACCGAGTCCTAAAGGTAGTCTTCGGAATATCCGGATCCCGAATATTTAGATGGTGATAACCTGACTGCAAATCAATCTCTGAGAACACTCTGGCACACTGTAGATAATCAAATAAGTCATCAATGCGCGAAAATGGATTCCTGTTCTTCACTGTAACTTTGTTCAACTGCCGGTAATCAATACACATACACATAGAACCATCCTTCTTCTTCACAAACAAGACCGGAGCACCCCATGATGACACACTAAGCTGAATGAAACCCTTATAAAGCAACTCTTGCAACTGCTCCTTTAACTCCTTCAACTCCGCTGGGGCCATACAATATGGTGGAATAGAAATGGCTGAGTGCCCGGTAATAAGTCAATGCCAAAATCGATATCCATATCGGGTGGAAGACCCGGAAGATCTTCTAGAAATACATCTGGGAAGTCTCTCACTACCAGAATAGACTCAACGGTAGGAGTATCATCACTGACATCTCTCACAAAGGCTAGATAAGCATCACTACCCTTCTCAACCATCTATTGAGCCTTTAGAAATGACACTACCCTGCTAGGAACATACCTGTAATGATTGCGTCTGAAGCCACTGCCTTCGTTTTACCCGGAAAAGCATAGAATCTTGCCTGGCTGTCCCCTACCCTTAGCTGGTTATGCGGGTGGAGTGCCAACTGGGGCAGCAACCATGGCCAGAGAAGTCTGTGGACCTGACTAAACCGTGGAGCTATAGTCTGTGGAGGTGCATCCCTCCTGAGTCTAGGGCAGTCTTTAACAATGTGATAGGTATCACCACACTCAAAGCAAGTTCTATGTTTGCGTGGCTGCTGGGACTGGCTTGGGCCTGGTCGGCTAGACTGACCGCTAAAGGCACCCTATGTAAGAGGTGCACTAGAATGTTGCTGGGCAAAGTGTGCAACCTGAGACCTCGGAACAACCGGAGCAACACTAGAAGATGGAAGTGTTGAGTGAACGGGACGACTCACATAGCCTCTACCATGACGGGCTGTAGCTACAGCGTGGCCACCACTAAACCCTCTAGTACCTCGAGGCCTCTTAGCCTCTCTGTCTTCTCTCTCACAGCCCTGCATACCCTCCAACCTCCGTGCAATCTCTACCACCTGCTGATATGGGGTATCTGTTTCCAACTCGTGAGCCATGCTGAATCTAATACCATAGTTAAGCCCCTCAATAAATCGACAGACTCGCTCTCTGATTGTGGAAACCAAAGCAGTTTCATGTCTGGACAAATCCCTGAATCAGAAGTAGTTGAGACCTACAAGTAGCTGGAGCACCACTAGAAGCTGGAAGTGCTGAATGAACTGGATAGCTCACATAGCCTCTATCATGGCGGGCAGCAACTGGGTGCGGGCACTACTATATCCACCAGAATCTCGAGGCTTCTTGGCCTCCCTGTCCTCTCTCTCTCATGGCCTTGCATACATTCCAACCTCCGTGCGACCTCTACCACCTACTGATATGGGGTATCTATCTCCAACTCTCAAGCCATGCTAAATCTAATACCATAGTTGAGCCCTTGGAATCAACTCTGCTTGAGCTAGAGTACTGAGCATGCTCAAGAACTGTGTGAGGGTCTCCTAATCCTTGACTTTGGTTTTTATTTTTAATACATACATATATATATATATATATATATATATATATATATATAGCTTGAGCTAGAGTACTGAGCATGCTCAAGAACTGTGCGAGGGTCTCCTGATCCTTGAATTTTATTAAGAATCTTCAAGATTTAATACACACACACACACACACACACACACACACACACATATATATATATATATATATATATATATATATATATATATATATACATACATTAAAAATTAAATTCATTTAATACAAACCTGATCATGAGGTAGAGAATATGAATTTCATGCATTTACAAAAGTATTAAAACTAAAAAATTCCTGTGCAAATAATAAAAATTACAAACTTGTTAAAAGAATTCTAATAAAAGGTGTTTTAATAGTAAATCTAGGAGATGTTCTTGAAAGAAAAAACTATGTTGGGATAAGCTCGTACAAGTCATATTTTAAGAAGCACTTAATTCAAAATTATTAAAACATTTCCTTTACCATTGAATCTTACAAATAAATAAAAGAAATGGTGTAACTGTTAACATTACAACGATATGTGAAATATTTTAATCATGAACTGAAAACGAAGATATATTATACCTGATTGATATAATTCGTATTATGAAGTCGAGCTCTAGTGATAGGTGTTAATTCATATAGTAAAATTATTCCAGCAATTGTTTTTATTGTTATGTTGCTTAAATTGGTGGGCCCCACAGCTTTAAAGGCAACTTTCAAGGGGCATGCCGTTGCATTAAACGGTTCCGTCAGTGACCTTTAAAATTTTTATTATATTTTATTCAACATTGTTTTATCATATTTATAACGGAAAAGTGCCAACAATACCCTTAACGTATTGAAAATGGTTCAAAACTAGTCTTCATTAATTTTTTGGTCCGCAAATGTCCCTAACGTTTGTTTTTGGGCTCAAACTTACCCCTATATCTAATAGAAAGTCCAACAATACCCCTAACGTATTCAAAATGGCTCAAAAATACCTTCCATTAACCTTTTGGTCCGCAAATGCCCCTAACGTTTGTTTTTGGACTCAAACTTACCCCTATATCTAACAAAACTAACCTGATCAATTTTTTTACTTTAACTTCGATATGTGGTATTTTTTTAACCCGCCACGTATATTATTTGTATTAAATAAACCCACATGTATCTTTTAAAATACCCAACGACCCTGACCCGCTCCTATATATTTGGATGGTCGGCTAAAAATAATAACATTCGCTAGTTAAATATATAAAAAATACATTGATTATATATAAAAATATGTATATTATACATTAATATTTTAATATATATTTTACATGATATTATTTTTAGGAAAAATTATACGGTGTAGTTTTCCCTTCAAATTTTGATCTATAACTCGAATTTATTAAGCAAATCTAACAATGGAACGACAGTTTTTGCTAATATTTTAACTCTATCGTTATATATTAAAACACTATTAGTTCCCATTGAAAAGATCATGTGAAGTCCATTAATATGCTAAGAAGTTGAATATGTATATAATTAAAGGTTTTAAATAATTTCCTTTCCATCTGTTTCTTTGCTTCTCCTTTAGAATCATATAAATTGAACATTATCATTTTTATGTTTGCAAATTAAAATTTATATTTGTTAAACTTGTTAAGATCTGCAAAATTTGAAGGAAAAACTATACCGTATATTTTTTTCTAAAAATAATATCATGTAAAATATATATTAAAATATTAATGTATAATATACATATTTTTATATATAATCAATGTATATTTTTTATATATTTAACTAGCGAATGTAATTATTTTTAGCCGACCGTCCAAATATATAGGAGCGGGTCAGGGTCGTTGGGTATTTTAAAAGATACAGGTGGGTTTATTTAATACAAATAATATACGTGGCGGGTTAAAAAAATGCCACATGTCGAATTTAAAGTAAAAAAATTGACCAGATTAGTTTTGTTAGATATAGGAGTAAGTTTGAGTCCAAAAGCAAACGTTAGGGGTATTTGCGGACCAAAAGGTTAATGGAAGGTATTTTTGAGCCATTTTCAATACGTTAGGGGTATTATTGGCCCTTCTGATAGATATAGAGGTAAGTTTAAGCCCAAAAACAAACGTTATAGACATTTGCGGACCAAATTTTAGCAGAGGTTATTTTTGAACCATTTTGGGTATTGTTAGCCCTTTTCCCTATTTAGAATAGTAGATCTCACCCATAGAATAGTATGATTGCCACATGTAAATATTCTGCACTGCCATTGAGCAAAACTGGACAAAAAGTCACTGGAGGGGATCTCATCCCTCAGCTATGTGCTTAGTTTCAAAGATTCTGTGTTTTTGTTTAAATTAGAAACCATGATTCTAGTTATATCTGAAGTGATATTAATAGCAAGTTGCTGTCTCTTTGCTTAGTAATAGTTACTGTTAACTACTGCACAGATGTATTTATTTGTCCATAGTCAAAGATGAAGTAGAAACCATGAATTAGGACTTGTTTCCGTTAAGTATATTCTGGTCGTACGAAAGTCTGAGAATTTGTTCCATTTGCGATGTGTCTTTCAATAGAGTATACTACTTTTCAACTAATTGTCCCAAAAGATGATAACTTTTTTTCTGAAGAACTCTTCTTTCTAATTAAAATGACTAACCAATGTAATATGGATGTTGAGGCTCATGTGCTCTCGTGTAAAAGAATGGACATCTAGCATACTTCTCGCTAATCTTTGGTATCATTTAGTTTGCGTCTATCATTCGGCGATCTGCTCTTATTAGGAATCACGTGTTAAGAATATTTAGTTGTTGTCCATATTGGGTCCATCCCATGGCTCATGTGAAAGAAGATGAAGCTTCCTTCTGGTTTTGTCAAGCCAATCAATTTAGAAAAGATTTGGGCAGTTGACTTTTGCAGTAAATATTGATGTCATTGCATATATCAATATGGGCATCCTGCAACTATAAATAGGTACCTTCATTTGTAAGACACACCAAAACAAAAAGAAAAATAGTGATTTACATAGTAAGAAATAAAATACTCTTATGAGGAAATATATAGAGAGTTTGAGCGGTATTGTAGTGAGCATGAAAAATCAAAAGAGGGTTATTTCTTTTGAGTGCTTAGTGGTCTTGGAGTATTTTACTGGCGACCTACAAAGTCTAAAATCCTTGCTATAGTGAAATCAGTTGCTTCTCTCGGGTTAAGGGTGACAAGTGGGCCGTCTGGGACCGGCCCAGGCCCGCGGGCTAAGTGGGCCGGGACCGATAGGACCACTAGAGGTGGACTTGGACCGGTCTCATGGGCCGGTTCTTGCCTAGGAACCGTTAGGACCGAGCTCGTTTGGCCCGCCAAGGGATCGGGACCGGTCCCTTGGCGGGCCAAACGGGGCCAACAAATAATTTTTTTTTATAAAAAAACTAGCCGTTTGGCTATTTACAAAAAGAGCTGTTGGGCTTTAAAAATAGCCGTTGGCTATTTAAAAAATAGCCATTTAACCCCCCAACTTAGTTTTAATCCTAAATATTTTATAATTACACTTTTTTCCTATTTTCAACTATAAATACCCCCCTCATTCTTTTATTTTCTTACAAAAATTAATATCAATCTATCACAATCTCTATCTAATTTTCTTCTATACTTGCTACTATTACTTATTCCAAACAATAGTCAAAAAATATTGAGGTTGTTACAATTTGTGAAGTTGGTGAATTTTAGTTTTTCAAGTCTTCAACGATAATCAATTTTCAACAATTTATTCGTCAATTCGGTAAACTCGTTACAACTCTTAAGTCTTAATATTATAGTTTTGTTTGTTTTATTTATTTGTTATTACTTGATTAGTTAAGATGTCTTTCCTAAGAAATATCTTTGGTAAAAACAAGAATAAGGGAAAATCCAAGATTGACGCATCTAGTGTTACTGATGTTCCTCCTCCCCTGCCTCCGGCTCCCCGTACACCTGTTATTCTTGATACCGATAATAATTTATTACAATCTACCGAGACTGAATTTTGCGATAATATTGCACCCGGTGAATATTTAGATCATGAATTAATGAATTTTCTCTATTCTAATAATTATAATACTAGTGATGAAAATGACGA
Source organism: Nicotiana tabacum (assembly GCF_000715075.1). Lineage (NCBI taxonomy): Eukaryota > Viridiplantae > Streptophyta > Magnoliopsida > Solanales > Solanaceae > Nicotiana > Nicotiana tabacum. The sequence continues at coordinate 72,543,251 of NC_134081.1, forward strand.
TGAGGAAATTGATCTTTGATAAAACTCAGCCGGATGATGATATACCCACTAGTCCTGCTCCTGATTTTAACCCAACTAGTGATAACACTGCTAATCCAAATGATGACCCAATTGATACTCCCGTTACTGCCCCTATTTTTTCTAGACAACTTACCAAACGGCAGGAAACATCTCATGTTTGGCCACTTTTTATTCAACTAGTTCCACAAAATAAGGCTAAGTGTAAAAGTTGTGGTATGAAGTTAGCTTTTAATTATTTTGGATCTCGGGGTGGGACGAGATCTTTGGCTAGACATATAAAATAACACCCTAAAGATAACGTTAGATATCAACGTCTGAAAGCTTTGGCCAAGGGAAAAAGTATACATGGTCCTAGTCAGGTTGACCCTAATACCGGTTCAAATCAATTTCAACCGGTAATTAACATTGTTACTGGTGGTATTTTATATTATGATCCAAAAAAAGATCGGGAAGAATTGACAAAAATGGTAACTATTATATACTTACCCTATAGTTTTCCTTCTGACCCTGCGTTTGTGCATTATATTAGAAATATTTTTAACCCTACTTATAAAGGTTTTCCTTGCACAACCGTAAAGAGCAATATTTATAAATATAAGCATGAATATGAATAATATTTGCGTTATTTATTTACTCATATAAATTGTCGTGTTGCTATTACAACTGATATTGGTAGAAGTTGTTACACTTAAGTTTCAATGATGACAATAAGGCAAATCTAATTCATTCACTTTGTCTTGTTATTTACAGTAACTCAAAGAACATCGAGAAACAAAGTGAAATAACATAATAGAAGATATACTTGCAGTAAAACGGGAGATTCAAAATGGAAGGGAAACACAACATAATGGGAGACAATTTGAGTGTTGCCCCTTTATTTAATAAAGCATGGAGCACGACAATTTGAGTGAAAAACACAACATAATGGGAGACAATTTGAGTGCTGCCCTTTTCTTCATTAAAGCATGGAGCACTCTCTGGATTTCGGGCATGGAGCACTTAAATGAATCCATCTCATCTCTCATGAAGGAATTAAAGGCAGCTCTCTTGAGCCAAATATCAGTAAAATATTGTGGGCATCAATCAAAGACCAATCTATAATAGCTCTCAAAACTCGCCTATAAAAAGATTGGCAAGCTTAAGGATTAGACACACAACTACAACATCTGTTTTTAAGCCTTTCTATTCCTTAGCACAAACACTGTACTCCTTAGTCTACAAGTGTCTCAAAAGATAGGAAGAAATAAAATACAAAAAGAAAGTTGTGTTAACTCTACAAAGAATCATAGTTGTTGTACAACGTCGGTAGCGAACGTTCACAAAATCATCACTACTGTAAACATTTATCAAGCTCAAAGAGAACCCTTGTGACCCAAGAGAAATGGATATAGATACCACACCAGTACTGAACCAGTATAAAAACTGTTGTGTCTCTTTTTACCTTATGCTCTTTTCATTTATCTCTACTAAAGTCGAATAGTATATGCAACCTAGTCGAGTAAATCCACACTTAGTCAACTAAGTTTTTAAAATCAGTCACAATTCACCCCCCTCTTGTATTTTCAATTGGTATAAAAGCTTAACTCACGAACTCTGCTTAACAACACGTGAGGAAATGATCATGGGATCAAGCACAGTAGTCAGAGTGCTATTCCAAGAAGGAACCTCTCAAGTACGACCCCCATACTTCAATGGTGAACACTTCTCTCACTGAAAAGTACACATGGAGACTTACACTATGTCATATGATATTAAAGTTTGGCGCATGATCAAAAAGGGAAATTTTCCAATTCCACCAAAGAAAGATGTAAATGGTCAAGTTATAATTTCATCTGATTCTCTTGAATTAGATGATTACACTGAAGAACAATCAGCTGTCATAACAGTTAATGCCAAAGCAAAAAATCTTCTGTATGATGTTATCAGTGGAGAAAAATATAAAAATATATCAAGCTATAAAACTGCAAAGGAAAGGTAGGATAAATTAGAAGTCACATATGAAGGAACCAACAAAGTGAAAGAAATAAGAATCAATCTTCTAGTTCGAGATTATGAACTATTTTATATGAAGGATGGAGAATCAACAGAAGAAATATTTTCCATGTTCAAAAAATCATTGGAGACCTAAAATTATTTGGCAGACCAATCAAAAGCGGGGAACAGGTCAGAAGAATTCTGAGAAGTCTTCTCACGATTTGGCAATCCAAAGTCATTGCCTTGGAATGTCAGGATCTTGACAAAATGTCATATGATGAACTAAGAGGTGATCTAATTGTATTTGAAAAAATATATTTAGACAGGCAAGTTCAACAAGAAAAAAAAAGACAGTCGCATTCAAAGTAACTATGGCTGAATCACAAAATGAAGAAGAAGAAGAAGAAGAAGAAGAAGAAGAAGAAGAAGGAGGAGAAGAACAAGCTATGAACATAGCTATGCTTTCCAAAGTGGTAACAAACATGATGAAGAGGAACAAATACAATAGGAGAGGCAAATCAAACTTCAGAAAAGATAAGATGAACAATGATAACGACAAAAGATGCTATGAGTGTGGGAAACATGGACACATCCAAGTAGAATGTCTTGAAATGAAAAAGAAACTTAGCAGTAACTTTCAAAAGAAGAAATCTTTTGGAGCTTGGAGTGATGAAGAAGAATCTGATCAAGAAGAAATCGCCAACATATGCTTCATGGCCATCAATGATGATAGAGATGAAGACCCAAGTGAACTTGGTCTCAAGGCCGACGAAGGTACAACTGAGGTACGTCTTCCTACATGTCCCAATTGTCATGAACTTCAAGAATTTATAGATATTTCTCTTACAGATATTGAAAAAGTTCTAAATGAACTTCGAAAAATCCAAAGAGAAAATAAAGATTGGGCGTTGAAATTAGAAGTATGTGAAATTGAGAGGGATATGCTTCAAGAGGAAGTTAACGAACTTCAACTTCAATTAAGTGGATTACAAAAATCCACGAATCATAGCTCTGTTAAATCAAATCAATCTGTTCCTCATAAATTTCCAACTAAAAATCCTTCTTCATGTATTCACTATGGTAAAAATGGGCACAAATCAAATCATTGCAGGTTTAGAATCAAAGCAGAGAAAGGCTATGAAAATTCTAATAACCCCTCATGCTTTTACTATGGAAAATTTTGTCACTTCTCTAACCATTACAGGTTTAAAGACAACAAAAAATGGGTCTGGCGACCCAAGACCTCAAACCAAGCTAACACTTAGAATACTAACCATTCAGGACCCAAGAAAGCTTGGATACCTAAAAACAAGTAACTTCTTATTGCAGGAACAACGCAAGCAGAATAGAAAAGGAAAATGGTATCTTGATAGCGCATGTTCCAGACATACGACTGGTGACAAATAACTGTTCAAAATAGTCACCAAATTAGATGGAGGAACTGTCACATTTGGAGATAAATCAAAAGAAAATGTAATTAGAGTTGGAAGAGTCCCTCTTAGCTCAACATGTGATGTAGACGAAGTATACCTAGTTGATGAACTTGGTTACAATCTTCTCAGTATCAGTCAACTATGCGACAATGACTATGAGGTTCATTTTAAAAAAATCTTGTTGGCTTATTGAAGACAAATCAGGTAAAGTTATTCTTTCTGGAAACAGAGACAAAAATGTCTATACTATAAGCAACATAGACAGTCTTGGTAATCAAATTTGTCTAGCCTCTATGATTGATGATCCTTGGATTTGGCACAGAAAGCTTGGCCATGCTAGCATGCATACTATTCAAAAAATCTCTAACCTCGATCTTGTCCTTGGTCTTCCAAAACTAGATTTTTCAAAAGATCATATTTGTGATGCATGTCAGTTAGGAAAACAAACTCGTTCTTCCTTTAAAACCAAAAACATTGTATCTACTACTAAATTCCTTCAACTCTTGCATATGGATCTATTTGGTCCAACTAGAACTGCCAGTATTAATGGTAGAAAATATGCCTTTGTTATCGCAGATGATTTCTCTCATTTCAGTTGGGCTATGTTTCTGAGTCATAAAGATGACGCTCTAAAGAATTTTGAAGTTTTTTGTAAGAAGATACATCTTGAAAAAGGATATTACATTTCTACTATCAGAAGTGACCATGGAGGAGAGTTTGAAAGTAGATCCTTTGAAAAATTTTGTAATGATCAAGGAATATCTCATAACTTCTCTTCGCCAAGATCACCTCAACAGAATGGAGTGGTAGAACGTAGGAACAGAACTTTACAGGATATGGAAAGAACCATGATTGTGGAAAATTCTCTGCCTCACCACTTTTGGGTATAAGTTGTAAGTACTGCATGTCATATTATCAATAGATGTCTCATTCGACCCCTTCTAAAAAAAACTCCATATGAACTATGGAATGGTAAGAAACCCAACATCAGTTACTTCCACCCATTTAGATGTAAATGTTTCATTCACAATGATGGTAAAGGTAACTTGGATAAATTTGATCCAAAAAGTGACGAGGTATCTTTCTTGGTTCTTCTCCTTCAAGTAGAGCATATAGAGTCATTAATAAAGAACCCTATGCATTGAACAATCCATTCATGTTGTTTTGTAGATACTAACACTCACTTAAGAAATGTAAAACTTCCTGAAGATGAGGAAATATCTTTTGTTCCAAAGTTTGTTGTTGCAGGAATAGACAGTCAATATCAGTCGACTGAGTAGCAAAATTAGTCAACTGAAAAAATCACTGATTTCCAGGAACCATCTTCTGCTGAACATGGGATCACAAATATTCCAAATGAATGGAAAAGTAAACCTGGATATCCTCACAAGTTCATCATTGGAAATCCACAAGAAGGTATTACTACCAGAAGATCTCAGAAAATCAACTCTCACATGGCCTTAATATCGCAACTTGAGCCAAAAAAGGTTGACGAGTCCCTTAAGGATGTCAACTGGGTCAAAGCTAAGAAGGATGAACTTGATCAATTCGAAAGAAATAAAGTGTGAGAATTGGTTCCAAAACCATCAAACGCCTCCATTATAGGAACTAAATGGGTCTTCAGAAATAAACTTAATGAGTCTAGTCAGGTGGTTTGTAATAAGGCAAGGCTAGTTGCTCAAGGTTACTCTCAGCAAGAAGGAATCGACTACGATGAAACTTTTGCACCTGTAGCAAGATTAGAATCCATTCGAATACTACTTTCTTTTGCTGCTCATAAAGGATTCAAGCTATTTCAAATGGATGTAAAATGTGCATTCTTAAATGGATATATCTCTGAAGAAGTATTTGTGAAACAACCTCCTAGTTTTGTAAGTTCCAGCTTCCCAAATCATGCATTCAAGTTTTCTAAAGCTCTATACGGACTCAAGCACTTTCCTAAAGCCTGGTATGAAAGACTAAGCTCCTTCCTTCTAAATAAAGGCTTCAAAAGAGGTAATATCGACACAACCTTGTTTATTAAACACTCAAATTCAGGTAATCTTATTACTCAAATTTATGTTGACGATATTATCTTAGGAAGTCCTGACCCTATATTATGTGAAGAATTCCCTCATATTATGAAAGGAGAATTCGAAATGAGCATGATGGGAGAACTAACATTCTTTCTTGGTTTACAAATCTAACAATTTTCAAAAGGGATTTTCATTAGCCAAACCAAGTATACCAAGGAACTCGCAAAAAAGTTTGGCATGGAAAATGCAAAGTCTATTGGAACTCCAATGAGGCCAACAACTTTGCTTGAAGAAGATAAAAATGGAAAAAGTGTGCATGAAATGATGTATAGAGGAATGATTGGATTACTATTATATCTCACTGCTAGTCGACCAGACATAATGTCCAATGTATGTAAGTGTGCAAGATTCCAATCGGCTCCAAAGAAATCTCATCTTACTGCAGTTAAACGTATTATTAGATATCTCATTGGGACCACTGAAGTAGGACTATGGTATGCTCATTCTAACAATTTCTCCTTGATAGGATTGATAGGAAATGTACTAGTGGCACATGCCAATTGCTGGGAAATGCTCTAATTTTCTAGCATAGCAAGAAACAAAATTGCGTTGCTCTGTCAACTACCGAAGCAGAATATTTAGCTGTAGGTAGTTGTTGTACACAAATCCTTTGGATTATGCATCAGCTTCTCGACTATGATCTATCTCTTACCTCTACTCCTATATTCTGTGATACTACAAGTGCTATATGTCTTTCAAAAAATTCTGTGCATCATTCTAGGGCAAAACACATTGAAATTAAACATCATTTTATTCGTGATCATGTTACAAAAGGTGATATTTTGTTAGAATTCATTGGTACTGAATCGCAACTTGCTGATATTTTTACAAAACCTCTTTTGGAAGAAAGATTTTGTCTACTGCGTAAAAAGATTGGTATTATATCTATTTTGTAAAGAAATCTTTATAAAATATTTTTTTAAATTAATAGATGTAAGTGTTATTATTACACTGTGTCGCTGAAGCAACTCCCTAGAAGAGTTATTTCCATCTGAATCGACCTTTTCCTCTAACCGATGCACCTCTTCAATCTCCCAAGAGTTTAGATAAACACCCCTTTTTCTCTCTCATTTTTCATCACTTCGCACAAAATTTCTCTACCATGGCGAAAAGAAATCTCTCATTCACTGCCACAAGACGAAGCAAACAATTTCAGAAATCCCAAAATGCCGAAGAAACTGTTGACCTTGAATCATCTCTTGATTCAGACTTTCTCAAAACTGATAATGAAAGTAGTGAATCATGAGAGGAACTTCCTATTAGTCAAAAAAGGGCAGGAAAAATACTAATGGAGAAAACCCCCAAAGGGCCTGCATGCAAGAAAGTGAAAATGGAAAGCTCAGATTTTGGGCCAGCAAATAAACTAATCTTCTATGGACCAAGTGAAAAATCAAGGTTTGAGTCTTTTAAGTCTAAATCTATGACCTATGGACGCTCTGTAAGTTTTTATCTTATGAAAAATTTACACTGTGATGTAATTGCTATCTTTGATTTTCAACACCTCTCCTCTATGTTTGATACTATTGGAGCCTCTGTATATGAAGAGCCTATGAGGACGTTTTATGCAAATATGTTTGTTAATGACAAAGATGATTTAGAATCAATGGTGTTAGGCCTCAGATTGTTCTTCATCCCTATCAATTTGAAAAGATCTTCTCTACTAAGTTTCATAGTTATGATGTCTTTGTACAAAATTCCTGGCCTAAAGATTTTAAAGTTTCTTTAGAAGAAGCGAAAGTCTTTCTCTCTAAAACCCCTCCTGACATTGAACCTAAAAATCTCAAGTTTGAACACCGTATTCTAGCCCATATGATAGCCACTACTCTGCTTCCTAGGATTGGGTCTCGCAGCACCCTGACTACTAGAGACATTTTCGTTCTTTACTGTCTTGTGAATAATAAAAGACTTGACTGGTTTGTATGGATTCGTCAGGTTATGCTCGAAAGTATCAGGGATATATCCTCCTATGCCGCTTTCTTACCTTATGGCTTGCTTATTTCATACATCCTTAAAGTCATGAAGGTTGATTTGGTACCTTTCTCACCTAAGCACATTACAAGCACTTTTGATAAAACAACCTTTACTATGATGGGTTACACCTTAGGTGAAAACAGATGGGTCAGACGTGTCAAGGTTGAAAATGTTTCAGTACAGGTTGAAGCACCTACTGAACCAACAGAGCCTCAGTCGAATGCCACCATTAACCCACATTAGATTCAGCAAACTCTAGATGAGGTAAAAATCATGCTCACCACCATGAAAGAACAAGTGGACACGATCAGGTAAATCACCAAAGAAACAGGCACAGATGTGGCTACGCTCAGGATTGACATAAGAGCTACAAGGAGGCAAGGAATCAGGGCTTTCAACTCCATGACAGAAAAGATGAACAAAATCACCAAAGAAATCGATACCTCTTATGACTCTTTCTGCAGAAAAATCACCAGAGAAACTAAGGCAGTGTATGTGTGTGTGTTTTAAAAAAAACAATCTTTTTCTCTCTACTTGTATTTAGGGTGTATATTTGGTAATGTTTTTGCGCTGGCCTGTACGAACCATCACAATATGCCTCTGTTGAAGGCATAAACGTTACTATCCTAACCAGTTTTCTTGTGACCTATATTATTATGATTGTTCTATTAGCACTCGTTTTTTCTCTCTCTTCTTTTTGATTGATGCCAAAGGGGGAGAAAGGAGGGCAAGTAAAACAAAGCAACCAAAGAAACAACTCAGGGGAAGTAACAGAACCAGGGCAACAACTCAGGGGAGCATGCATCTTAAGCTATGAAAGGGAAGTACAATCTATTTTCACTATGTTTTATTTGTACAATCTGTTTTTACTCTATTTTATTCGTTTGTCTTGTCATCATCAAAAAAGGGGAGATTGTTACACTTAAGTTTCAATGATGACAATAAGGAAAATCTAATTCATTCACTTTGTCTTGTTATTTACAGTAACTCAAAGAAGATCCAGAAATAAAGTGAAGTAATATAATGAAAGATATACTTGCAGTAAAACGGGAGATTCAAAATGTAAGGGAAACACAACATAATGGGAGACAATTTGAGTATTGCCCCTTTCTTTAATAAAGCATGGAGCATGACCATTTGAGTGGAAAACACAACATAATGGGAGACAATTTGAGTGATGCCCCTTTCTTCAATAAAGCATGGAGCACTCCCTGGATTTCGGGCGTGGAGCACTTAAATGAATCCAGCTCATCTCTCATGAAGGAATTAGAGGCACCTCTCTTGAGTCAAATATCAATAAAATATTGTGGGCATCAATCAAAGACCAATCTACAACAGCTCTCAAAACTCGCCTATAAGAAGATTGGCAAGCTCAAGTATGAGACACGCAACTACAACATCTGTTTCTAAGCCTTTCTAGTCCTTAGCACAGATATTGTATTCCTTAGTCTATAAGTGTCTCAAAATATAGGAAGAAATAGAATACAAAAAGAAAGTTATGTCAACTCTACAAAGAATCATAGTTGCTATACAACGTCGGTATTGAACGTTCACAAAATCATCACTACTGTAAATATTTATTAAGCTCAAAGAGAACCCTTGTGACCCAAAGGAACTGGATGTAGGTACCACACCGGTACTGAACCAGTATAAAAACTACTGTGTCTCTTTTTACCTTATGCTCTTTTCATTTATCTCTACTAAAGTCGAATACTGTATACAACCTAGTCGACTCAATCCACACTTAGTCAACTAAGTTTTTAAAATCAGTCACAATTCACCCCCCTCTTGTATTTTCATAAGTAACAACGACGATGATTACCTTACTATTACATGTCATTGGATGGATGAGGATTGGATAATGCAAAAGCGCATAATTGCTTATAGAATAATTGCTTCACGTCACACAAGGAAGTTTATTGATAGCACAATTACGGATATTTGCATATCAATAATGTCGGTTTCAATGGATAATGCTACTAATAACACAAATACTATAGACTTGCTTACCACTACGCTAAATCCTTCATTTAGTAATATTTTTCATATTAGATGTATTTTTCATATTTACCATTTAATTGTGGGTGATGGTATGAGAATTTTAAATATTCAGATTGAAAAGGTTAAAATGGCTCTTAACTGGCAAGCCACATTCATCGCATCTTTTAAAATATTCAGATTGAAAAGGTTAAAATGGCTCTTAACTGGCTTTTTCATTCAAACCGCAGAAGTAGACTTAGAGAATATTTTAAAAGATGCGATGAATGTGGCTTAAGAGAAAGAAAGGTTCCTAAACCTTTTCCAACTAGATGGAATTACTTGTATGAAAGTTTGGTTGTTGTATATGAATATTGAAACCCCATAAACTCAACGTTTAATGCACATGTAAGTGATGATGACGAACACCTTACGAATGAGGATTGGGCTAATGTTAAAATACTTGTTAATTTTTTAGAAAAAATTTATATTGCTACAAATGAATTTTCTGGGCAATATTATCCTACTATTTCTAACTGTTTAGTTTATATTACAGAACTTCCAAATTTGTTTGCTCATTTTTCAAAGGGTGGAGAAATTTATAAACTTACTATTGATTCTATGAGAAAAAAATTTAAAAAATATTTTCCCCTATTCCCCCTATTTATGATGTTGCTGCTTTGTTAAATCCTTGTATGAAATTAAGAGATCCTCAATTTTGGTATGAAACTGCTTATAATGGTTTAGCACTTGAAGATGATGAGTTGCCTAAACTTCCGGAAGCAATAACCTCAATTAGAATAAATACTCAAACTATTTATAATGCTTATCAAGTTGCATTAAATCATGCTAGACCAAATATTCCAACTCCTTCTTCTTCTGATTCTCAATCATCTAAAAGAACTGCGGGGGTAAGAGCACTTAGTGCTTGGGCGGGGTTTAGGGGTTCTTTTGGTTCTAGTAGTAATAATTTTTCACAACTAAATAAGTTTGAAGTTTATTTGTCGCAGCAAATTGAGGAAGTGAATCCCGGCGGCTCCTTTAATATTTTGCAATGATGGAAGGACAAAGAAAAATACTTTTCGATTCTTTCAAGGATGGCCCGAGATATTTTAACTATGCAAGCTTCAACAGTGGCATCAGAGAGAGCTTTCAGTCAAGCAAGACTTCAAATCGGTGATTATAGAGCATCTATGAGGGAGAGCTTGGAAAAATCAGTACTTTTCAGAGATTAGATCCGTTCGGAAAGAAGAAATTTTGGACTTGCTGAATCACAACCAGAGGAAGACGAAGCTTACGAAGAAATGCTAGCTGAACTTGCTGTGGATGCTGCTTCGCCCAACAATGGAAGCGACGATGACCAAGCTACTTTTCTGCCACCACTAATGGAAATTCCTCCGAACCTTGAATGATTTAAGAAGTTTGTAAGAGATAACATGTAACTTGTATGAACAAAAATTAGTTTGTATTATGTAACTTGTATTTTGGCACATCTTGATTAGTTCCTTTTTCTTCTCAATGGTGGTATTAGCAGCTTGTTGTGCTCATTCCACAGGGGGGAGGAAGACTAAGAAAGATATTGCCATTTTTTTATTGCTATAATAAAATTACAAGGCATTGCTTTGAATATCTTTTTACAATATTTTTGTCTTTAAATTTGAATTAAAAAATTAGGTCATAATTCTATAAAATATTTAAAAAGCTTTGACGTAGATATTTTTTTAATATCTTTTTGTCTATAATTTTTATTTAATTTTTTTAAAAAAATTACAACTTAGCCGTTGGGCCCACTTAGCCTGCAGGCCCAGCCCATTTAGCCCGGGATCATGAGTTCGTGGTTCCGGTCCCAGGCCGGTTCCTACAAAAAGACCATTTAGCCCGGGACCGTTAAGCCCGTTTACTTAAGGATCGGGACCGGCCCGGGACCGTGGCCCACGAGACCGGCCCACTTGGCCCATTTAGGGCCCGAACAGGCCCACTTGCCACCCCTATCTTGGGCCGTGATTTTTCCCTTATTCAGAAGGATTTTTCACGTAAAAATCTCGGTGTTCTTGTATCTCTTATTATTATCGTTGGTTACAGTATTTTAGTAATCCGCATTTATTATAGTCGTATACCGTGAATATTATTTCTGTGGGGGTTTATTCCCAATAGTCCACACTTTAGGAGCTTATATTTCCGTTGTGATGTTTAGAATTCACTTTTAACTTAGTTAAACTCTTAGGGGTCGTTTGGTATGAGGTATAAGTACAAATAGTGTTGGGATAAAAATTTAATACCACCTTAATACTTTGGTTGGTTAGCAAACCTGGTATATGTTATCCCGAGATTAAAATTAATATCGGTATAACTTATACCTTGTAGAGGGTGGAGTAATTAGTGCCGGGATAACTTATATCTTCTTCTTAGAAATTATACAAATGTCATTTTTAATACAACATACCAAACAATGGATAAAAATTAATCCCAGCATAACCTATATTCAAACCAAACGACCAAACGACCCCTTAAGGTGAATTTGATCAAGCGGGTTTGTAATGATACATATAGTTTTTTTAATGTGCATATTTATTATTTATCTTTATTTGAAACTAGTACTCTGTTTACACGCCTAATTGCTGAAGAAGAAGCATACTTTGCTAAATGTTTGATTTGTTCTCTGAAACATAACTTTATCCCTATTTGAAGCTAAATAACTATAACTAAGCTGTTTAACTTACAGTTGGTAGTGATAGGTAATTTTTGGGTTTAAAATTAAAGATAGCATGATTCTTTAGGAACCTCATGAAGAAGGTTCAGTTATGTGAGTTTATTTGCTGACATAGTCACATTTGATTACTTGGATTCTGCATTTCTTTAGTTCTTTACTTTTCTGTTGAACACAAGATTTCCCCTCTAATATTTTCTCTATTCTTTGTCTTGCATATGCACTTGGAGCAGAAATGGAGTCTCCCTCGAGACTCAACACTACCAAGTATGGAGTCATCACATCCCATACCATCCTCCTTAGCATGCACCAGATAGCAAAAAAAAGAAACAAGCGAAACGCTTGGGGTGCCTATGGCATCCTTTTCTTTTATTTGTATCTAATCTTTTAATGATTGTTGATGTATTTAACTGTTTGTTGTTTATCTCAACTGTGGATTAAATCATCTAGGTTCTCTGCTCTCTAGTAATTATATAATCTTTAGGCATTTAAGATCACTAATTTAGTAACCCTTTTCATCTATTTACCATTGGCAAATATATTTTCTACTAAGCTTAATACTATACCTCTAACATTTTTTAAAAAAGAAGTCAATTTATTAAATGACGCTTCTGAAAACTTTCGTCAAAGCCCATTTCTAATTGTATACGGTTAAAATCGGTCCCACCCGATTTTATTATTTGACCGAGACCGGGAGGTCGCATCGAAGGACGGCCTCATAGCGGAACAAATCACGAAGATAAGGTGCCGAGTTCAGAATCGAGGTACCTGTCGAGATCGAGGCTAGTAGCGATCGAAGCCAAATGAGACAGACATCGAGCAAGATCGAAGATAGTACAATAACAGAAAGGCGAGGTATCCGTGACTGATCGAGGATTGTAATGACCCGGCCGGTTGTTTCGAGAGTTATAGCCCCGTTTCTCCCATTTCTACTTCTTTTGTGTCCTTCAGCTATATTGTGTTATACCGGATTAGTTGGTTTGGGTCCGGAGTGATTTCGGAGTGAATTGAGACACTTAGTCTCTAAAGTAGAAGCTTAAGTTAGAAAAGTCAACCGGATACTGACTTATATGTAAACGATCTCGGATTTGAACTTTGATGGTTCCTTTAGCTACGTTAGGTTATTTTGGACTTAGGAATGCGACCGAAATGTGATTTGGAGGTCCGTAGTGGAATTAGACTTGAATTGGCGAAAGTTGGAAATTTGACGATTTTTGGTCGGTAGTAAAAAATTTGATATCAGGGTCGAAATGGATTTTCGGAAATTGGAGTAGGTTCGTGGTGTCATTTGTGGCGTGTGTATAAAATATGAGGTCATTCGGACGTGGTTTGGTAGGTTTCGGCATCGTTGGTGGAATTTGAAAATTCAGAAGTTCTTAGGCTTGAATCCGAGGGTAATTTAGTGTTTTGATGTTATTTTGAGTAATTCGAAGGCTCAACTAAGTTCGTATGATATCATGGGGTGTGTTGGTATGTTTGGTTGAGGTCCCGAGGGGCTCGGGGTGATTCCGGATGGCTAACGAGAGGTTTGGAATTTGGAAATGCAGCTCAACTGCTGCTGCTGGTGTTTTTCCGCACCTACGGAAGGGGAGCCGCAGAAAAAAATAAAGAAGAGAAAGAAAGGGAAGTTAATGCGGAGTTAGAGGACCTGGGATGGAACCACTGGTGCATAAGAGTGGTCGCATCTGCGAGCCCGCAGATGCGAGGCTGAGTCACAGATGCGGAAGTGAGGAGATTGGCCTTTTCCGCAGAAGCGGAGGGAGATGCGCAGGTGCGCAACCGCAGGTGCGTGAGGTTGGCTGCAGATGCGGAACCTGGAGTTTTAAGTGAGTTCTGCACCTGCAATGGGAATTTCGCAGGTGCAGTGTCGCAGAAGCGGGTAAGTGGACCGCAGATGCGGTTTCGCTGGGCAAAAGGTATAAAAAGGGGACTTCGTGATTTTTGCTAATTTCCACCATTTTTAAGTCGGACCTTGGAGATTTTGGAGCGATATTTGAAGGAGATTCAAGGTTATTAACTGAGGTAAGTTGCTTGAGCTCTATTATCATTAGCCATGGTATTTTCCCATTGATTTCCCACCTAATTAGTAGGATTTTTGAAGAGAAATAAGGGGTTAGGGCTTGGGATTATGGAGAGTGTAAATTTATTATTTGAGGGACCAAATAATGTAGGAATTTGATGGATTTTGCATGGTTAGACTCGTGAGTGAATGGGCTTTTGGATTTTACGACTTTTGTCGGATTTCAATACATGGGATCGGGGGTCAAATTTGAGTCGATTTCGGATTTTGAGTTTAATTTATTAGTTTTCTTGTGGAATTGATTCCTTTAGCATATATTAATAGTATTGTACTTCTTGTGGCTAGATTAGGGATGCTCGGAGGCCGATTCGAGAGGCAAGAGCATTGCAGAGTAGAGATTTGCTCGGATCGAGGTAAGTAACGGTTTTAAATCTGGTCTTGAGGGTATGAAAACCCGAATTTTTGTGTCATGTGATTATTTTGTAGGTGACGGGCATGTGGGCGTGCACCGAGGGGATTGTGCCTTAGTCCGTCCCGTGAAAACTGTAAAGTTGAATAACTTGTTGATAACTATGTGCTCTCTATGTGTTGTGAAAATATGATTATAAGTCATGTTAGAAACCATGTTTAGATTATATGTTGGTACTGTTGGGACCCACAGAGGTCGTGTACATGTTGAACTATCTGCTTAATTGTTGTTTTGCATTCAGTCACATTTTACTTGATTATTTTATCCCAGTCTCTATTGTTCATTATTGATGCATCATATCATTGTTGTTTGGGCTGATTTTATGATTATTGAAAGCCCGAGAGACTGGAGAGATTTATGACTGAGCGAGGACGAGGGGCTGATTGTGAGATATTATTATAGCATGTGAGTTGTCCGTGCAGCATACGAGTTATTTGTGTGGATCCAGATATTATACTATAGCACGTGAGTTGTCAGTGCAACACGCGAGTAGTCCGTGCAACACGTGAGTAGTCCGTGCAGATTATAGCGCTTGGGCTGTAGGATCGCCTCCAGAGTCTGAACACCCCAGTGAGCGCGGGTACCCATTGAGTGTGAGTGCTGAGGGCTGAGAGCCGAGTGGTTGAGTTGTTGTGACGAGTGGAGTGACTGTTGCCCTGAGAGGCTGTACTTGCTTTTCATTTGTTGTTGCACTTAGTTGCTATTTGTCATTGTTGTGAAATTCTCTGAAAGATTTTATATCCGGATTACATGAACTTGAACTGTATAAAATTGATTTGACTTAAACTGCTGGAATTGATAGCATGTCTACTCTCTGCTGGAATTACTGAAAATGAACTGTAACTGTGTAGCTCGTCACTATCTTTAGTTCCTTATTTATTATTGTTACTTGCTGAGTTGGTTGTACTCATACTACACCCTTCACTTTGTGTGTAGATCCAGGTGCTTCTGGACATAGCGGGTGTTGATTTTCTCGCACAATTGATTTTCTGGAGATTCAAAGGTCTGCCTTATTTCGCAGACCTTGTCTCTCCTTCCCTATATCCTTGTTTACTGTATTAGGTCTTAGACTATTATAGACCGTATTTTCCAGACTTATATTCATATGAGATGTACATGTACTCAGTGACAATAGGTTTTTGGGAGTATTCGTATCAGTATTTGTGGGATTTTGTATTGTATTCAAATATTATATTTTCAAACTTAAGAGAAATTGTGCTTTATTGAGATTATCGGCTTGCCTAGTATCGAAATAGGCACCATCACGACATGTTAGAATTTTGAGTCGTGACAAGTTGGTATCTGAGCTCTAGGTAACATAGGTCTCACGAGTCATGAGCAGGTTTAGTAGAGTCTTGCGGATCGGTCCGGAGACGTCTATACTTATCTTTGAGAGGCTGATGAACCCTTAGGAAAATTTTCACTTTCTTGTATTCTATCGTGTGGAATTGATTCAGCTTGATACATAACTCTTGAATTCCTTCCACACATTTCGTATGTGCATATGAATGCTCGGTATCAGTTGTGCATCACCGACTTGTGATTCTATGAACGAGGTTCAAGAGGTGTATTATGCGTTTTGGTGATGGGCCAGTCTGGAGGACTTGAGGCCAGGTTTAGACCACAACTTAGGCACGGTAGCTTCAGTTGTAATCTATACATTTGGACTTATATGTCCGGTAATGTCCCTACAAGTGGAATTTGTGGGTCGATGAGCGGTGGAATGGCTTTGTGATGGGTATGACGTAACTGTGGGATGTGTTACGATGATTTGAATGTGACGAGAAGTGTTTCCTTGAAATGTAAAGGAAGGCCATTGTGTGCTTGATTTTTGTTTTGATGTGACGTACGGTCTCGAGTGTGAATGTTTTGAAGGATCTTTCACGTTGTTAAATTTTGAGACAAATTAAGTTCTCATGTCTTGTCAATGAGTTTGGACTCAAGAACAGTAAGTGATTGTGTAGTACTTGTGGTTGCGAATGGGTATTTCTGATGTTGATGGCTCGAGAAAGATGATCTTTGAAGAGATTTAGAGTCGGTAACATTTTATTGGTTCAGGTGCGACAAAGATGCATTTCGATTTGACGCAACAGTTGGGCAGCAGAGTATGAGGAAAGACATGACGGGAAGTGTTTTGCGGTGGTTGAAGTACTAGAAGGTCAAGTAGGAGAAGTAGAGGTTGAGAAATCTCTTAAAGAAGATGATTTAACCAAAGTAAGAGTGGCAGATTAGCATATGAATTCAATGGTAGGGTAGTCGTGCGCCTTGTGAAAGTGTAGAACGGTTTGGAATCGTGATAGAATGTGATTTGGCCTACAGACTTTATTTGGAGTGATGGTTACTGTATAAGGAAATATTGATTATGGCAGAAAGGAGTTTGTTTGAAATGAAGAGGGATGTGAAGATCTGATTATCGTTTCAGGCGCAATATGATCTGAGTTCAGAATATATTGTTGAACTTTCAGTTGATGTCAATAGGAAAGTGCAGACTTATACAAATGGTGGGCGAGCATGAGCTAAGGAGAATTTACTGATTACGTAGTCGTTGCACCCAGTGCATCATCGTCAGAAGATGTCGGTAAGGAATTCCACAGATGGGTTACCTCCTATGAGCAGTTAGCGGTGGCGTGATGTTGATGAAGCTTTTGCGAGGAATATTACTTTCTACCCGGTAAGAGGTCCAGTGTGTAACTGTGGCTGGTGATTCAGAATGTTCATGAAAATCTTAACAAAGGATTTCGAGAAGTCTGGCGGGTTAACAGTGCGAGATCTTAGTTATTGAGAAGGAGAAATCCTTGCGGGTTCTAATTTTATATAATTGCAGCTTAAAGCTAAGTGGGGGAGCTTGCTATTAACAATTTGATTTCATGTTTATGTGTTAAATTTTAGTTTTGGTACGAGGCATACTTGTGGATTAGTTATAACTTGCAGAGGTTGAGATCGAGGATGATTCGAGTAAAGAAATTCCTGAATGCAAGTTATATTGCACTTTATGAGTATATGAAAATCATGGGATGATCAAGTTGTTATTGTTGGATGTAGTACGCACGAAGTATGAATTTGATTGGTGATGTTAAGGCAGGGTTAATTCTTTAAGTGTGGTCAAGCTAAGGGAGCACGTGTCTTTCGGCCCGTTCGGGTGGTGCAATTTAGATTTGAGCATAGTGGAGGACTCTCTAGAAGGTTCTAATGGGTTCAAGATTTATATATAGCAATTGAGAATTTCTCCGGACTTGTACATGGATAAAATCTGATATTTGCATTTGATGGTGCCTAGACTTACGGAAATTCTGTATGACTATGGATTCTACACTTTAGTGTAAGGAAGGTAAGAACAATTTTAAATTCACATAAGGTATTTTCAGAGTAAGTGTTATAGTCGAGGTATTTATGAAGGTGCTTAAGAAGAATACAACTGCTTAAGGGTCGTAGGGCGTTGTGGTTCTATGCTAAGGTTTGTGGGGTGAGTTATGGCTAAAGATCGTGGTGATTTAGCAAGGAGAAGTATCAATCTGAAGACAAATTCGGAAGGGACTCGGAGAAATAGGACAGCATGGTAATAGATATGATCGGTTCTTTTGGGTGCTTATGATGTAGGGGTTTTCTACAGGTGCTTTGTGGCAATACTCTTGGATTTGGCAACCTGCAAGACTGGGTTGAGTTAGAGAGATTCGGTTCTAATACCTTGGTTGTGTGCAAATGGGTTTCGAAGAGTTCTCAATGGTTTTTACCACGGTTCGAGGAGTATATTTCCTGCCGACATGAGGAATATGTTGCGTATTGGGATTTTCTCTGGGAGGAGATCAAATGGAAGGTTTCTGATTGATCGGGTATGTATTCTGCCTGTGACTCAGAATGATTATGAGATTCTTGTACTCTTCACAGGATGGCATGGTAGACACGGTGTATTGTGTGGGATTGAGATTTGTAGGTGAAAGGTCACAGTTCAGTTTTGAAGGGAAGGAAATAAACTCGTAGGCAGCATGTACGGTTTGAAATGACTAGGTAAATGATATTATTAATTGGTATGTCCTGATGAGAGTATACATTTTAGAAGGGGCAATGTGTTTTGATTCATCGATACTTCATTGGTATTGTGGCATTCTCCTGGTTGATTGACTGCTGATATTCAAATTTTTCTATATGGTACGGGTGAATTATAGAAGTATTTCTCGTGGGATGATCATGTATGAAAGATGTGTTAGACATTCGACAGTGGAGTTGGGATCAGATATGGTGATTCGTGTGTTCTATGGATTTGGAGACTGGGAGTCCTCAGAAGCAGATTGTTTCATGGCTGTGGACTGTGAAGTCATGGCCAAAGCTAGCCAGATGATAGTATGTGTTATGATTAAGTCATTGTTGAGTTTCGGAGGATTATTTATCTATTTGTGAGCGGCCAGAGTTGATTTGGGGTCCATTAGTAGGCCCAATTAGGATGTGTATTCTACACCGAGTCTGACTAGTTGGCTCCCTACTGCTATTGTTGAGTGATGTTCCATTCGGTTGATGTTGAACTTATTCGTGGTCTGAAATGATCTGTGAGTTACTCTTCTATGCTACGAGAAGTTGTGTTTCATTGGTTATATGCACACATGGTACAGATCTATTGGGGGCCTTATGGCAGAATTTGAGTGAGATGAGTATTTGGGTATTGCATGATCGATTGCGTATTGGTTATGTTCTTTTAGGTTTTGTGTGGCATTTTTGTCATTTACCTCTCCGTCGTTATTGATTTTGAGCAGGATGGCTCGAGATAGATAATATGGACCAATATTTAGATGAGGGCACGCATTGCAACGGAGTTATGTTAAGGTATGAACCTTGCGTTAGAATCGTGTGATGGTTCTTCGGTGTGTGATGGATTTTCAGCATTTCTTTGTGGCGGTAATTATTAATCTGGCGGGGCAGTTCTCTCATTTGAGTCATTTTCTATGACCGAATACATATGAATTGTTGCGTATTGGCGCACGGATGACACAGTCTGTGGCTCTGAGTTATATTGGTATGGCACGTCTGTGGGATAGTTGTGTTTAATAATATAAGGTCATTGGACCCATAATGGGTACTGTCAGGTTTGATTACGGTATATTTGGGAAGATGACATTGAAAGTCGGCTAAGAAAGGGATTATAGTTCTGGGTGGGGCGAGAAACCTCCATGACGTGATGATCTGATAAGAGATTACGAGATTCTGCATGTTTCTTTTATTATTGACAGTGTACGAAGTTTTTGACTGATGTTTGGTTCGATATGGAGTTTAATACTAGTACTTGGTTGGTTTTGGAGCAGTTACTGTGATCAGGAATGGTGCCACGAGCATGCGAGTTGTGTAAAATATTAGTTGATTATATCCGTGGTTATAGTTATGGCTCGATGCAGCTCATTTAGTCTTATACAGTGTATGGATGTGAGATTCGGGTCTTGAAAAGAATTTTGGATGTTAGAAATTTGGCTCCAAGGTTATTGGGCTAAGGTTAAATTAATAATTTTTCAGTTATGTTGTGTGGTCAGGCCTATATAGAATAGGGTGGCGTGAGATCACCCCGGGTACGTGCATGGTAAGATGGAATATTGATTTGATGGCCTGGAAATAACTTCTGGCACGTTCGAGGACGAACGTATGTTTAAGTGGGGGAGGATGTAACGACCTCGCCGGTCGTTTTGAGAGTTATAACCCTGTTTCCCCCATTTCTGCTTCTTTTGTGTCCTTCAGCTATATTATGTTATACCGGGTTAGTTGGTTTGGGTCCGGAGTGGTTTCGGGGTGAATTGAGACACTTAGTCTCTAAAGTAGAAGCTTATGTTGGAAAAGTCAATCGAATGTTGACTTATGTGTAAACAATCTTGGATTTGAAAATTTATGGTTTCTTTACCTCCGTTAGGTGATTTTGGACTTAGGAGTGCTTCCTGAATGTGATTTGGAGATCCGTAGTGGAATTAGGCTTGAATTGGCGAAAGTTGGAAATTTGGCGATTTTTGGTCGGTTGTGGAAAATTTGATATCGGGGTCGGAATGGATTTTCGGAAATTAGAGTAGGTTCGTGGTATCATTTGTGACGTGTGTGTAACATTTGAGGTAATTAGAACGTGGTTTGATAGGTTTCGGTATCGTTGGTGGAATTTGGAAATTTAGAAGTTCTTAGGCTTGAATCCGAGGGTAATTTGGTGTTTTGATGTTGTTTTGAGTGATTCGAAGGCTCGACTAAGTTTGTATGATGTCATGGGA
Source organism: Nicotiana tabacum (assembly GCF_000715075.1). NCBI lineage: Eukaryota > Viridiplantae > Streptophyta > Magnoliopsida > Solanales > Solanaceae > Nicotiana > Nicotiana tabacum. The sequence continues at coordinate 72,564,125 of NC_134081.1, forward strand.
TGTGTTGGTATGCTTGGTTGAGGTCCCGAGGGGCTCGGGGTGATTCCAGATGGCTAACAGGAGGTTTGGAATTCGGAAATGCAGCTCAACTGCTGCTGCTGGTGTTTTCCGCACATGCGGAAGGGGAGCCGCATGTGCAAGGTCGCAGGTGCGCTTGGGGAGCCATAGATGCGGAGTTAGAGGACTTGGGCTAGAACCTCAGGTGCGTAAGAGTGGTCTCATCTGCGAGCCCGCAGATGCGAGGTTGAGTCGCAGATGCGGTAGTGAGGAGATTAGCCTTTTCCGCAGAAGCGGAGGGAGATGCGCAAGTGCGCAACCGCAGGTGCGAGAGGTTGGCTGCAGATGTGGAACCTGGAATATTACGTGGGTTCCGCACCTACGATGGGAATTACGCAGGTGCAGTGTCGCAAAAGCGGTCAAGTGGACCGCAGGTGCGGTTTTGCTGGGCAGAAGGTATAAAAAGGGGACTTCGTGATTTTTGCTCATTTCCACCATTTTCATGTCGGACCTTGGAGATTTTGGAGCGAATTTTGAAGGGAATTCAAGGTTATTCACTGGGGTAAGTTGCTTGAGCTCTATTATCATTAGCCATGGTGTTTTCCCGTTGATTTCCCACTTAATTAGTAGGATTTTTGAAGAGAAATAAGGGGTTAGGGTTTGGGATTTTGGAGAGTGTAATTTGAGGATTTGAGGGACCAAATGATATCGGATTTTGATGAATTTCATATGGTTAGACTTGTGAGTGAATGAGCTTTCGAGTTTTATGATTTTTGTCGGATTTTGAGACATGGGCCTCGGGGGTCGAATTTGAGTCGATTTCGGGTTTTGAGTCTAATTTAGTAGTTTTCTTATGGAATTGATTCCTTTAGCATATATTAATGGTATTGTACTTCTTGTGGATAGATTAGGGATGCTTGGAGTCTAATTCGATAGGCAAGGGCATTACGGAGTAGAGATTTGCTCGGATCGAGGTAAGTAACAGTTTTAAATCTGGTCCTGAGGGTATGAAACCCCAAATTTTTGTGTCATGTGATTATTTTTGAGGTGACGCACATGCTAGGTGACGGGCGTGCACCGAGGGGATTGTGACTTGGTCCGTCCCGTTGAAATTGTAACTTTAATAACTTGTTAATAACTATGTGCTCTCTATGTGTTGTGGAAATTTGATTATAAGTCATGTTAGAAACCATGTTTAGGCTATATGTTGGTACTGTTGGGACCCATAGAGGTCGTGTACATGTTGAACTATCTGCTTAATTGTTTTTTTGTACTCAGTCACAGTTTACTTGATTATTTTATTCCAGTCTCTATTATTCGTTATTGATGCATCATATCATTGTTGTTTGGGCTGATTTCATGATTATTGAGAGCCTGAGAGATTGGAGAGATTTATGACTGAGCGAGGCCGATGGCCTAATTGTGAGATATTTTTATAGCACGTGAGTTGTTCGTGCAGTACGTGAGTTGTCCGTGCGGATCCAGATATTATACTATAGCACGTGAATTGTGCGTGCAGCACATGAGTTATCCCCCAAGTGAGCGCGGGTACCCCAAGTGAGTGTGAGTGCTAAAGGCTGAGAGCTGAGTGGTTGAGTTGTTGTGGCGAGTGGAGTGACTGTTGCCCTAAGAGGCTGTACTTGCTTTCATTTGTTGTTGCACTGAATTGCTGTCTGTCATTGTTGTGAAATTCTCTGAAAGATTTTATATCGGGGTTGCATGAACTTGAGTTCTATAAAAATTAACTTGATTTAAACTGCTGGATTTGAAAGCATGTCTATTCTTTGCTGGAATTACTGAAAGTGAACTATAACTATGTAGCTCGTCATTATCTTTAGTTCCTTAGTTATTATTGTTACTTGCTGAGTTGGTTCTACTCATACTACACCCTTCGTGTGCAGATCCAGGTGCTTCTGGATATAGCGGGTGTTGATTTTCTCGCACAGTTGATTTTTCGGAGATTCAGAGGTAGCTGCCATGTTTTGCAGACCTTGTCTCTCCTTCCCTATCTTCTTGTTTACTTTATTAGGTCTTAGACTATTATAGACCGTATTTTCCAGACTTATATTCATATGAGATGCCCATGCACTCAGTGACACCGGATTTTGGGGAGTGTTCGTATAAGTATTTGTGGGATTTTGTATTGTATTCAAATATTATATTTTCAAACTTAAGAGAAATTGCGATTTATTGAGATTATCGGCTTGCCTAGTAGTGAGATAGGCGCCATCATGACAGGTTAAAATTTTGGGTCGTGACAAGGATCATGGCGTAAATCTCGGAACGGATCAAATCAGAAACGGTTAATTAGCTAATCATGGGATATCGTTCTGTAATTAGAATTATACCATAAGTGGAATTCCTCTACTATAAAAGGGGGGGGGGATTTCTAAATATTTGTAAGACACATTGTTCACAGATACAAAAAGTAATATAATTCTCTTTCTCGTTTATACTATTGTTCATCAGCTTGTTATATTGTAATTGTTCTTGCATCAACCAGTTCGAGGGTATCCAAACTCGAGGGCTGAGTTCCATTCTAAAACTGGTTTGCTTTACTTTATAGTTCATTTTTATTATTAATCTTCATATTTATCAATTGGTATTAAGTGAAATCACGTGTCCTTAGAACCACATTATAAGTTTAATTGTTATCCAATTTTTCTGGGTAAACAGTTTGGCTCCCACCATGGGGCCGAGGATAATAGTGATTGCTTAATACTGATTCCGATAGCACACTCTGCTTTACACTTGTTCTCGTAAGAATCTTTGTTTTTAGGATAAACATGTCAAACTCACAAGCAGCGCCTACACATGCTGACAACGGCCTCAGATTTCATGGGGAAAATGACAATATAGCCGCCCCAGGGATCGAGGCACCTCAGGCTGACCTCGAGGGAGCATCAATTGCAAATCCCGTCGATGTCAGTTCACATGTCGCCCTAAATACAAATTTGGGCGTTGATCCCGAAGGTAGCATATGCAGGGAAGTTCGATCAGGTGGTCGAGGTATGCATGGCGGTGAAGATGGTGGAGTTAGCCTCCAATTGATATTCGAAATGTTACAGGATCAATAGGCCGCTATAGCACAACTACAAAATCGACACCGAACACCGAGTAGGATCGAACCAGAAGTTGTCCACAGGACCGAGCCTGTGCCGGAAAGGTCGAATGCCAATGAATCGGGGACTGACATCGCCATTATGAAAATGCTCGAGGAGCTCACTAAACAGATTACATCGGGAGAAAAGAAAATCGAGGCAAATGACAAGAAAGTAGAGACATACAACTCCCGGGAATGACTTGGAAGACGATGAGATTGAATCTGTTCTACTGAAAACATTTGGAGAAACCTTGTCGAAAGGAGCAATGATATGGTACCACAATTTGCCATCTAATTCCATCGATTCCTTCGCCATACTTGCAGACTCCTTCGTAAAGGCACATGCCAGCGCAATAAAGGTTGCGACTAGGAAGTCAGACCTCTTAAAGGTGAAACAAAAAGACAATGAAATGTTGAGGGAATTCGTATCTCGGTTCCAAATGGAACGCATGGAACTACCACCGGTCACAGACGATTAGGCTGTTCAAGCCTTTACTCAAGGTTTGAACGAACGAAGTTTGGTGGCATCATGATAGCTAAAGAAAATTTTAATTGAATATCCAGCGGTAACCTAGGCCGATGTACATAATCGGTAACAGTCAAAGATCAAGGTCGAGGATGATCAATTGGGGACCCTTTCCGGTTCTGTTTATCCAAACATGCCTATCGGCAGAACTCAAAGGGATATCAATAGAGAACCTCGGACGAACAGAGATCGGTATCAACCATACAACGCAGATCGTAGAAATAACGGCCCAGGACGTAATCCCATCCGAAATGATCGAAGGAACGATCGAGGATAAAGCTCTTGAGGGCTCATGAGCAAAAGTGGCTTCAATAAACATGCCAATCCCATAGAAGCACCACGATTATCAGAATCCAACTTCAGCAATGATGCATTAGGTATTGTTTCAGCCATTGGGAGAATCAAAGATATTAGATGGCCCATACCCCTACAAACCGATCCATCCCAAAGAAATCCTAATCAAATATTCAAATACCATGGTACACATGGTCATTGAACCAGAGACTGCAGACAACTAAGAGAGGAGGTGGCCCGTCTATTCAACGAGGGTCACCTTCGAGAATTCTTGAGCGACCGAGCTAAAAACCATTTCAGAGGCAGGGATACAAACATGAAAAACGAGAAGGAAGAACCACAACACGTGATTCACATGATCTTTGGTGGGGTCGACATTCCATAAGGGCCCGTGTTCAAACGCACTAAAGTATCAATCGCCAGGGAAAAACAAACTCAAGACTATGTGCCAGAAGGCACTTTATCATTCAATGATGAGGAAGCGGAAGGGATCTCACAACCCCACAATGATACTTTGGTAATCTCTATCCTTATGAATAAAATTCAGGTTAAACATGTTTTAATTGATTAAAGAAGCTCTGCCAATATTATTCGATTGAGGGTCGTGGAGCAGCTCGGCCTACAGGATCAGATCGTACCCGCAACTCAGATTCTCAATGGATTCAACATGGCGAGTGAAACAACTAAAGGTGAAGTCATCCTACCAATAAATGTAGCCGGAACTATTCAAGAAACAAAGTTCCATGTGATCGAGGGTGATATGAGATATAATACACTGCTCGGAAGACCCTGGATTCACAACATGAGGGCGGTCCCCTCAACCCTTCACCAAATGCTAAAGTTCCCAACACCGGATGGAGTAAAAATGGTGTATGGGGAACATCATGCTGCCAAAGAGATGTTCACGGTCGATGAAGTAATACCGGTATCAGCGCTTTCGTCAAAAAAGGAATCGGAGTCCAAAGGAAAATAGGAAGCTAAATAGCAACCACAACCACCAGCCTCGACTCAGTCGGAGAAGCAGGGAACGGACAAAGATGATGACTACTGGACCCCTCGATCCTTCATAATCCCTAAGGATTCCGACGCCACCAAATTGACAGCCAAAGAGATGGAGCAAGTCATACTGATCGAGCATCTACCCGATCGAAAGATATGACAGGGATCCCGCCGGAGATCACTACACATCGACTAAGCTTTGACCCGAAATTTCGCCCGGTAAAACAAAAGAGAAGGCTCCAGTACGAGGTAAAACATGTATTCATCAAGGACGAGGTAGCCAAACTTCTCAAAATAGGATCCATTCGAGAAGTAAAATATCCCGAATTGTTAGCAAATGTAGTCGTAGTCCCTAAAAAGGGAAATAAACTTAGAATGTTCGTAGACTATAAAGATTTAAACAAAGAATGTCCTAAAGACTCTTTTCCTCTGCCGAATATCGATCGCATGATCGATGCCACGGCTAGCCACGAGATCCTTAGTTTTCTCTATGCCTACTCTGGGTACAATCAAATACAAATGAACCCGGAGGATCAGGAAAAAGACTTCGTTCATCACTAAGTACGACACCTATTGTTATAATGTAATGCCGTTTGGACTAAAAAATGCTGGTGCCACTTATCAACGCTTAGTAAATTGAATGTTCAAAGAACAAATAGGTAAATCAAAGGAGGTTTATATTGACGATATATTAGTTAAGTCCCTGCGCATAGAGGACCATTTGACACATTTGCAGGAGACCTTCGATATACTAAGGAAATACTACATGAAACTCAACCCAAAGAAATGTGCATTCGGGGTTGGCTCGGGCAGGTTCCTCGGCTTTATGGTATCAAATCGGGGGATCAAAATCAACCCCGATAAGATCAAGGCAATCGAAGACATCATAGTCGTGGACAATGTTAAGGCCGTACAAAGATTAACAGGGCGCATAGCCTCCCTAGGTCGATTCATCTCGAGGTCTTCAGACAGAAGTCACGGGTTCTTCTCACTGCTAAAAAAGAAGAACAATTTTGCATGGACCCCGGAATGCCAACAAGCATTGGAAGAATTAAAGTGGTACCTCTCGAGCCCGCCATTGATTCATACTCCGAAAGCAGACGAGCAACTCTACTTGTACTTAGCAGTCTCGTAAATTACGGTAAGTGGGGTCCTAGTTCGAGAAGAACGAGGTACGCAATTTGTTGTTTACTATGTTAGTCGAACTTTAGGTGAGGCCGAGACCCGGTACCCACACTTAGAAAAATTAGCACTTTCCCTAATAAGTGCCTCTAGGAAATTAAAACCATATTTTCAGTGTCACCCGATCTGGGTGGTGACTACTTATCCCCTTCGCAATATTTTGCATAAGCCCGAACTTTCGGGCCGATTGGCCAAATGGGCCATCGAGATCAGTGGGTACAATATCGAGTATCGACCCCAAACTACCTTCAAGTCTCAAATCTTAGCGGACTTCTTGGCCGACTTTATGCCAGCCCTCGTACCCGAGTTCGAAAAGGAACTATTATTAAAGTCAGGAACATCATCGAGGGTGTGGACCCTCTTCATAGACAGCGCTTCGAACATGAAGGGGTCTGGGCTAGGAACCATTTTGAAGCCGCCCACGGGTAATACAATTAGACAAGCTATCAAAACTTCCAACTTAACTACCAATGAGGCCGAGTATGAGGCCATGATTGCAGGTCTCGAGCTAGCTAAAGGTTTGGGAGCAGAAGTCATCGAGGCCAACTGTGACTCCCTGCTTGTGGTAAACCAAGTCAACAGAACCTTCGAGGTTCGAGAAGATCGAATGCAGAGGTACTTGGACAAACTATAGGTGACTCTACATCAGTTTAAAGAATGGACCCTACTGCATGTGCCTCGAGAACAAAACAGCGAGGCCGATGCCCTTGCAAATTTGGGGTCATCAGTCGAAGACAACGAGATTAGCTTGGGGACTGTCGTACAACTTTCAAGGTTAGTAATCGAAGAAGGCCACGCTGAAATCAACTCCACAAGTATGACCTGGGATTGAAGGAACAAATATATCGAGTACCTAAAGAACGGGAAGCTTCCATCGGATCCTAAGGAATCGAGTACTCTACGTACGAAGGCCGCACGATTCACATTGGCCGAAGATGGAACACTATATAGAAGGATGTTCGATGGACCATTGGCAATATGTTTGGGACCAGGAGATACCAACTACGTCTTATGAGTAATCCACGAGGGCACCTGCAAAAATCATTCCGGTGCTGAATCATTGGTTCACAAAGTCATCAGAGCAGGGTACTATTGGGCCGATATAGAAAATGATACAAAAGAGTTTGTTCGAAAGTGCGACAAATGTCAAAGGTATGCGCCGATGATTCACCAACCCGGAGAGAAACTCCACTCAGTCTTATCCCCATGGCCATTCATGAAATGGGGAATGGATATCGTCGGCCCTCTACCATCGGCCCCAGGTAAAGCTAAATTCATTTTGTTTATGACTGACTATTTCTCTAAGTGGATTGAAGCACAGGCTTTCGAGAAAATTAGAGATAAAGAAGTCATAGACTTCATCTGGGACCACATTATATGCCGATTCAGGATACCTGCTGAGATCGTATGCGATAATGGCAAGCAATTCGTCGGCAGCAAAGTGATAAAGTTTCTTGAAGATCACAAAATAAAAAGGATCCTGTCGATGCCATATCATCCTAGTGGGAACGGACAGCCCGAATCGACAAAACAAGACCATTATTCAAAATCTAAAGAAAAGATTGAATGACGCTAAGGGAAAATGGAGAGAAATATTTCCCGAAGTCCTTTGGGCGTATCGAACAACGTCAAAATCCAGTACGGGGGCAACACCATTCTCTTTAGTATATGGCACCGAAGCTATGATCCCGGTTGAAGTCGGGGAACCTAGCGTCAGGTTTCGATATGCAATGGAAGAGTCAAATCACGAGGCTATGAATACAAGCCTCGAATTGCTAGATGAAAAACAGGAAGCCTCCCTCATTCGAATGGCCGCACATAAACAACAGATCGAAATGTATTACAATCGAAGAGCCAATCTTCGACACTTTAAAATTGGGGACTTGGTTATGAGGAAGGTCACCCTTAATACTCGAGACCCAAACGAAGGAAAACTTGGCCCGAATTGGGAAGGACCGTATCAGGTCCTCGATATCATCGGATAAGGATCCTACAAACTTGGCATGATGAATAGCGAACAATTACCAAACAATTGGAACATATCACTCCTCAAACGATATTACTGCTAAGGTACGACCTTCTCCATTTTTATTTATATTTTATACTAACCATTTGCAGGTGTTTAATCGAAGACACCAAAGGATTCTTCAAACACAAAGTGCTTAGATTTGAAAGCACGCATTGTACTCTTTTTCCCTTAGACCGATTTTTGTCCCAAATGGGTTTTTTCGACGAGGTTTTTAACAAGGCAACCATTGTTCGTGCTAACTTAGAGCAATTCAATAGTATCCGAGGTTCCTTTACAATCAACCTCGAATACTGGGGGGCATCACCCTCGGATAGTTACAAGGAATATACTTCATGTCGACAGGGTCTAGATAGGTAAAGGACCAAACGGTTAAATGAACTGTGTCCATGTGGATTACTTGAGCCCTAATGGAAAAACATGTACGCATGTATAATCTATTGAAAAAAGTATATTTCCTTACCAGATGTTCTATGCCTTAGAGAAATTTATACCTTACAATTTCATACTTATGATCTATTATGGAAACAGGCTTAAGGGTCGATCACAACTGAAGTTCAAACAATTTACCCTATACTCGGGGACTGCCGTCCAAAATATCGACATGATTGAATTACTAAACCTCAAAATCGTAAGACCTTAAAAAGGCAATTCTCGAGTTTATAGACCACGGCCACCCCACTCGGGGACTGACACTTCGAACGAGTTCAAAGTATAGCAGGAAACAAGCCTAAAGGGCAAATCCCAAACTAAAGGCTATGGTCAAATTAACATGGTTCGGAGACGTCTGAATTCCGTTATAAAACAGGCCTTCAAATATTCTCATAAACTAGTTAAAACATACAACCCTCGGCTGAATTACTAAGGGTCTCGATAATACCGACCCTCAAAAAACCCTAAGGGATATCGAATTGTTCAAACTCCCGGACAATTTTGTGCTAAGGCATAACATAGCAAAGGATTTCGATAACACCAATCCTCAATAAACCTAATGGGTACAAATTTATCTCGTGCTAAGGCATGACAAATTTTTATGATTAATTTTTCAGCCGAAAAAGGGTAAAAGCCATTCTTTTGAGGCTATATCGTCCTAATTCAAGAGCCTAAGGGCCATTTTATTTTTTGAGTTCGAGAAATCGTCCTTACTTAACTAAAACCTAAGGGTCACTCTACTTCAAGTTCGAGCAAGTACTCACTCGATTTTAAAGACTACACTTGTCCGACTTCGGTCTAGTTGCCTAAAGTCCCAAACTTGTGAGAAAAATCTCCTAAGGCATGAAGGCATGAATGAAATAGAATTTTCACGAGGCAAGAAAAAGAATAAAGACAAGTCGAAGAGAAAAAATATCTTTTATCTATACGAAAATATTTACAAGGACCGATCAGGGTCCAACACAAAAAATCAAAAACGAAAAAGCCTAAGATTCCTAATTTTCCTCGGGGGAAGCTTCTTCTCTATCGAGGTCCTCCCCATTCTCTGACCCGCTCTTGCTTCCATCATCATCATCATCATCATCGGAAGAGGCCAGTGCTCTAGCATCAGCTTCATGCTCTTTAGCTTTTATTATCTCGTCGGTAAGATCGAAACCTCGAGCATGGATCTCCTCGAGGGTTTCCCTCCGAGATTGGCATTTGGAGAGTTCAGCAATCCAATGTGCTCGAGTTTGAGAGGTCTCAGCTGCCTCTCTCGCTTGGACTTGAGCGGCTTCAGTATCGGCCCGGTAGACGGCCACGATTACCTCTGCCTCGACCTTTGCCTTTTCGGCTTCTGATTTGGCCTTTGCAAGTTCGGAAGCCAATCGATCCTCGAGCTCCTTTATTTTCTTTGCCTGAGCTGAGCCTTTTTCCTTCATGCATCCAAGCTGACTTTCGACCAATGACAATTGGGCTCGAGCAGCCTCTTTTTTAGTAGCAAAGCGGTCCATAATTTCTTTCTACCCCAAGGTCTCCGCCTTTATCATGTCAACCTCCTCGTAGAATTGCTCGATCCTCTTGACCTTTTGCTGCAGCTGTGAGATTGAAATATTAGCCACCATTCCCGAATCGAGCCAATGAGCTTTTAAGATTTTCATTCCCTACTCGATCAGGTCGGTTTGATCTTGGTGAGCCTTGGCCAACTCGGCTCGGAGGTCCTTGATCTCCTCTTCTTTTTTCCCACTGAGAAGTTTAAGGGCATTTATCTCCTCCGTGTGCCCTCGAAGGTCAGCCTCACATAGGCTCAGCTCTGCTCGGTACTTTGAAAATGCCTGCTGATGGAGCGCCAAAGCCTATACGGAAAAAATAAAGGAAGTTAGACAGGAAGAGAAGAAATAAACTAAGTATGATATCGAAAAAGGGAGTTGAGACTCACCCGATTCAAGGCTTGTTGAGCTTCATCGAAGAGACTCGATGCTTCATTCAGGTTGGTAGCATCTTTGACCCCGATAAAGTAATCACGGAAGGGGTCCTCCCTTCCATGGCCCCCGTGTACTTCGGGAGTCCTCATAGCTTGGGCCTCCCGAATTGCCTCCTCAGAAAATGCTGAGAGAATCAGCGAGTCTACAATATCTATTGCCCTAAGTTAGCCACTTGGGGTGTTCTCCTCGTTACGAAGGGCCTCGTAGCCGGCCCTTTCAAACATACCCGCCTTTTGCTCACCTCGGTAGGAGGCATCTTCGATCTTTGACGACTTGGGGACTTTGCCCGAGTCCTTTTCCAAGACCCTCTCAGCGTGAGGCCGAATCCCCTCAACCACCACCGACTCAGCGGCCTTTGGGGCCTCGATGTTTTTCTTCACTCGGGCCAACAATTTCGAGCCATCGTCTTCGTCTTCTTCTTCTTCCTCTCTTAGCCGTTGAATCACATCCGCAAGCAGGGCAACATTGTTTTTCTTTGGCTTATGAACTAGATTCTTCTTAGGCTTTGGATCCTCGGAGGTTGAGGGATTTTTCCTCTTCTTGTCCTTCACCGGCTTCGGGACTGGGGTCGAAGTCTCCTCTTCATCAGACGAGTGCCTCATGACCGCATCCTTGCCCAGGCCTGTACACGAGAAAATTAAATAATTAGAAGAAGGGCATCTTAATCAAATCATCAAATACACAAAAAGTGGGCTTACAATGAGTCTTGGCCTCCCATCGGCCCTTTGCTAAATCATGCCATGAGCGCTCGGCGTATGTAGAGGTCGACGCTAGCTTCCGAACCCAGCTCTCGAGGTTGGGAATCACACGAGGTATCCAAGCGACCGCTACATCATGGAAAATGACATCAATGAGAAAATACAAAGGAACAAATAATACATGGAAGCTAACAATGAGACGGTACTTACAATTCATGTTCCATTTTTCAGGAAATTGCATCTTCTCCGCTGGGATTAGGTCGAAAGTCCTCACTCGAACGAACCAACCCATACAGCCTCGATCTTTGTCTTTGTCTATGCTCGAGAACAATACTTTGGTAGCCCGACGTTAGAGTTTTATTAACCCGCCTCGATAGAGGCAGGGGCTATACAATCTAATAAGGTGATCGAGGGTGAAAGGGAGCCCCTCGACTTTGCTCACGAAGAATCAGAGAAGAATAAAAATTCGCCAAAAGGAAGGATGGATTTGGCCTAGGGTTATTTGATATTGGCGGCAAAAATCAATAATGCCGGGGTCGAGAGGGCCCAACGTGAAAGGGTAAGTGTAAACACTTAGAAACTCTTCCACATGTGTGGTGAAGTCTTCTTCGGGGGTCGGGATCACCACCTATTTTCCCTCCCAGTTGTAGACTTTCTTTACCTGCTCAAGGTATCCCTCAGTTATCGAGCATATATACCTCGACATTGGCTTGCATCGACTAGGAATCGACGAGGCTTTATCGGTCTTGAAATCGGAGTTTAGCGCACACCCCCCAGGAATGCATTTCTCAAGACGGGGTTCCACCGGCGTTTTCCCGCCAGCCGGTTGAGAAGATGAAGCAGCTTCTTTTTGTGGTACCGTTTTTGACGTTTTTGCTATTTTTGTGTACGTTTGAAGAAGAGGAAGATAATAGGACTTGATGTTTGAGAAAGAATTTATAGCAAAACCTGAAGATTTGTAAAAAGGAAGAACTTAGGAGATGTAAAAGCTTTGGAGATTAGAAGGAAGTGAAAGTAAAGTTTGAATCAATGAGGAAGGGGTCTATTTATTGGATTCACGGCTACGGTTCAAAGGCACTAGTGGCCAACCACCAACTGACATTCATTAATGACTTGGAAAACTGTACCGACAGGACGTTTCGGTTACTCCCGTAGCTTACGTTACGAGGATGACGTCATGACAGGTCGAGGTAAAAAATTGAAGGCTCAATTCGTTTCTTGTCATTTCACTCCAAAAAATGAGGGGACTATCTTCATACGGTTAAAACCGGGCTCATCCGATTTTACTATTTGATCGAGACTAGGAGGTCGCATCGAAGGACAGCCTCGTAGCGGAACAAATCATGAAGATAAGGTACCGAGTTCAAAATTGAGGTACCTGTCGAGATCGAGGCTAGTAGCGATCGAAGACAAATGAGACAGACATCGAGCAAGATGGAAGATAGTGTACTAATAGAAAGGCGAGGTATCCATGACTGGTCGAGGATCATGGCGTAAATCTAGGAATGGATCAAATAAAAAATTGTTAATTAGCTAATCATGGGATTTTCTTCTGTAATTAGAATTATACCATAAGTGAAATTCCTCTACTATAAAAAGGGGGATTCTAAACATTTGTAAGACACATTGTTCACAGATACAAAAAGTAATATAATTCTCTTTCTCGTTTATACTATTATTCATTAGCTTGTTATATTGTAATTATTCTTGCGTCAACCTGTTCGAGGGTATCCAAACTCGAGGGCTGAGTTCCATTCTAATAATGGTTTACTTTACTTTATAGTTCATTTCTGTTATTAATCTTAATTTTTATCAATTGGTATTAAGTGAAATCACGTGTCCTTAGAACCACATTATAAGTTTAATTGTTATCCAATTTTTATGGGTAAACACTAATATCATTAAGTTGAAGTTTTGAAACAAGAAGTTTATTTCCATCCATCTTTAACGAATATATGTTTCTTTAACAATTAGTTTCCATCTTCTCAAAGTTTCAATATTTTCCTACAAAATTGTTTTATGTCAAATGGAGTTTATAAGTTGGTCCCTTTTTTTTTGAACCAAATTGTAGGCTCAGAATGATTTTCAAATTTCGACTACTATACCCCCATTAGTCTTTTAAAATAAAGAATTAGTTACTATCTACTCAATATGTTGTCCTTAGTCTAATTTAGTTAACCATTCTTCCTTCAAGTAATTGTTTTAAACAACAAAGTTTTCAATTAATTAACCTAAGTTTAGCCGGTTAACCATATTAACGGATCTTAAAGGTGCCTTACCCCTTCCTTTTGAGATAATTAGAACCCTTGACTAGAATTTCTAAGGTTAAGAAGACCATAAATATAATTAATTTTAAGCATTACTTAGTTGAAATTGGTGTCCTAATTCCCCATTAAATTAATTAGGTGGCAACTCTTTTAATTAATTAAACCTTGGATTTAATAATATGTTATATTCTAATTTGACCTGTGTTAAAATGGTGAATAACAATATGTATCATCGTACTTTGCTCGTTATTTGGATATGCCCTGTGATTCCTTAGTTATGCATGTTCATGTAGGTGGGCGATTCTATTATTGTGGACCAAGTGTATCGGTCGTGTGTGGTGTCTATTGGGGGATTGGAGACAAGAGTTGATCTGTTACTGCTGAATATGGTTGATTGTTACGTGATTCTAGGCACGGATTGGTTGTCACCATGTCATGCTATTCTGGATTGTCACGGTAAGACCGTGACATTGGCGATGCCAGGGCTACCTAGAGTTGAGTGGAGAGGTTCTCTAGACTATGTTCCCAGTAGAGTGATTTCATATTTGAAGGCCCAGCGGATGGTTGGGAAAGGATGTTTGGCATATTTGGAATTTGTGAGGGATGTTGGTGCTGATACTCCTAGAATTGAGTCTGTTCCGGTGGTGAGAGACTTTTTAGATGTATTTCCTGCAGACCTACCAAGCATGTCACCCAACAGGGACATTGATTTTGGTTTTGACTTGGTGTCGGACACTCAGTCCATTTCTATTTCTCTGTATCGTATGGCACCATCATATTTGACGGAATTGAAAGAACAACTTCAGGAGCTACTTGATAAGGAATTCATTAGGCCTAGTGTGTCGCCTTGGGGTGCACCAGTTATGTTTGTGAAGAAGAATGATGGTACTATGCGGATGTGCATTGATTATAGACAGTTGAACAAAGTTACAAGTAAGAACAAGTACCCGTTGCCGCGCTTTGATGACTTATGTGACCAGCTTCAGGGAGCTAGAGTGTTCTATAAGATTGATTTGAGGTCTGGGTATCACCAGTTGAAGATTCAGGATTCTGATATCCTGAAGACGACATTCAGGACCCACTATGGTCTTTACGAGTTCTTTGTGATGTCTTTTGGGTTGACCAATGCCCAGCCGCATTTATGCATCTAATGAACAATGTATTCCAGCTATATCTTGATTCTTTTGTTATAGTATTCATTGATGATATATTGGTGTACTCACGGAGGAGCATGCGCATTATCTGAGGATTGTACTACAGACATTGAGAGAGAAGAAACTTTATGCCAAATTCTCCAAGTATGAGTTCTGGCTTGATTCTGTGGCGTTCATAGGAAACGTGGTGTCAAGTGAGGGGATCAAGGTAGATCTGAAGAAGATTGAGGCAAATCAAAGTTGTCCCAGACCGTCTTCAACTATTGAGATTTTTTTTTATTGGATTGGACGGATATTATCACCGTTTTGTGGAGGGTTTCTCGTCCATTGCTGCACCTTTGACTAGATTGACCCAGAAGGGTGCCCCATTCAGATGGTTTGATGAGTGTGAGGAGATCTGTCAGAAGCTCAAGACTACCTTGACCAAAAGCTCCAGTTCTAGTTTTTCCTTTAGCATCGGGTTCATATACGGTGTATTGTGATGCTTCTCGGATTGGTATTGGGTGTGTCTTGATGTAGGAGGGTAGAGTGATTGCTTATGCTTCGCGTCAGTTGAATCCCCATGAAAAGAACTACCCCGTTCATGATTTAGAGTTGGCAGCCATTGTTCATGCATTGATGATTTGGAGGCATTATCTTTACGGCGTGTCTTATGAGGTATTTACAGACCGTTGGAGTCTACAACACTTTTTCAAGCAAAATGATCTAAATTTGAGGTTGTGGAAATGGTTGGCGTTGTTAAAAGACTATGATATTACCATTTTGTATTATCTCAGGAAGGCCAATGTGGTGGCCGACGCCTTGAGTAGAAAGGCGGTGAGTATGGGTAGCCTTGCATATATTCCTGTTAGTGAGAGACTGCTTGCATCAGATGTTCAGGACTTGGCCAATTAGTTCATGAGGTTAGATGTTTCAGAGCCTAGACGAGTTCTAGCTTGCGTGGTTTCTCGATTTTCTTTATATGATCACATCAGAGAGCTTCGGTATGACGACTCCCCTTTGCTTGTCCTTAAGGACACAGTACAACACGGTGATACCAAAGAGGTTTCTATTGGAGATGATAGGGTGTTGCGGATGCAGGATCGGATTTGTGTGCCCAATGTGGATGGATTACGTGAGTTGATTCTTGAAGAGGCCCACAGTTTGTGGTATTCCATTTATCCGAGTGCCGCCAAGATATATCAGGACTTGAGGCAGCGCTATTAGTGGAGAAGAATGAAGAAAGATATAGTGGAGTATGTGGCTCGGTGCTTGAACTGTCAGTAGGTGAAGCATGAGCATCAAAGGGCAAGCGGTTTGCTTTAGAGGCTTGAGATTCCTGAGTGGAAATGAGAGCGTACACCATGGACTTCATTGTTGGGCTCCCACAGACTTTGAAGAAATTCGATGCTATTTGGGTGATTATGGACCGGTTGACTAAGTCCGCACATTTTATTTCGATTGTGACTACCTATTCTTCGGAGCGGTTGGCTGAAATCTATATCTGCGAGATTGTTCGCCTTTACGGTGTGCTGGTGTCCATTATTTCTGATCGGGGCACACATTTCACATTGCAGTTTTGGAGAGCAGTGCAGTGAGAGATGGGCACACGGGTTGCGTTGAGTACAACATTCCACCCCCAGACGGACGGACAGTCCGAGTGCACCATTCATATATTGGAGGATATGCTACGCACTTGTGTTATGGGTTTCGGGGTTTATTGGGATCAGTTTCTACCGCTTGCAGAGTTTGCCTACAACAATAACTACCAATCTAGTATTCAGATGGCTCCTTATGAGGCCTTATATGGTAGGCGGTATTCTAGTTCGGTGGTTTGAGCTGGGGGAGGCTAGGTTGTTGGGCACAGATCTGGTGTAGGGTGACTTGGAAAAGATCAAGTTGATTCAGGATCGGCTTCGCACGACATAGTCTAGACAGAAGAGTTATGCAGATCGGAAGGTTTGTGATGTTGCATCTATGGTGGGAGAGAATTTATTGCTTAGAGTATTGCCCACAAAGGGTGTGATGAGGTTCGGAAAGAAGGGCAAGTTGAGCCCCTGGTATATTGGCCCTTTTGCGGTGCTTGAGAGGATTGGAGAGGTGGATTACAAGCTTGCATTGCCACCTAGTCTATCGGGTGTTCATCCAATGTTTTATGTTTCCATGCTCCGAAAGTATTATGGTGATCCGTCTCATGTTTTGGAATTCAACACACTTCAGTTAGATGGGGATTTGACTTAGGATGTGGAGCCGGTGGCTATTTTGGATCGGCAGGTTCGAAAGTTGAGATCAAAGAATATAGCTGTAATGACCCGGCCGGTCGTTTTGAGTATTATAATCCCGTTCCCCCATTTACTACTAAAATTTTGAATTACAGTTGTTATTTGGCTTGCCGGGGTAATTGGTTTCGGTCCGGTTCCAAGGTTTAGAATTTAAGTTGAAAAGGTTGACTGAATGTTGACTTATGTGTAACGACCCCGGAGAAATTTTGCTAAAGAAATTAAGGTTTGATGGTGCCGAGGTAGATCGATTAGTACAAAGATTATAGTAATTTTGGGTTGAACAATGCATCGATGTGTTAAGGAAAATTTTGTCGGAAAAAGGGGTCATTTCTGCGACCACTATGCGGTCGCAGAATCACTCTGCGGACTGCATAATGGTCGTAAAGTGGACCAGGAGAAAGGCAAGATTTAGGGAAAATCTGCGGTGAAATATGCGACCGCAGACCTGTTTTGCGGTGAATTATGCGACCGCAGAACAAGTATAGGGACCGTATAATGACCGCAGACCTGGTCAATAACGCCCAACTTTGGAGGCCAAATTATGCGTCCGGTATGCGGACCGCATACCTGTTATGCGATCGCATATGCGATCACATAACTACGTCGGAGCTTCCATTCTTTCTAATTTTTTACCCGACCCAACTTCGATTTATAGCCTTTGAAGCTTATTTTTTAGCCAAAATCTGATATTTTAGATAGAGGTGAGTGCATTTTAGAGAGAGAAAGTGAAGACTTAGTCATTTATCCATCAATTATTGTTCAAGGTTTGAGGATTTCACAAGGATATTGCTAGGGCTTCAAAGAGGTAAGAATTTATTTCCTCAATTCTTCAATTTTGGGTTTGAAGTAAAGATGAGTGATTTATAGTATGATTCTTGGGTGTAAGAGTATTATGTATATATACCAATAAGGTTGTAGAAAGATTGTTAAGTTAAAATGGGTAAAGATTGGGTTGAAAATGGTAGAAATCTTCATATACTTTAATTGAAGATTTGAGGTTCGAGTTGATGTCGGATTTTGGTAAATTTTATATGGTTGGACTCGTGGTTGGATGGACGTTCATATTCTGTAACTTTTGTCGGGTTCCGAGATGTGGGCCCCACTGGCGATTTTGAGTTAATTTCGGAATTTTCGTTAAAATGTTGATTTCATTAATTAGATGAGTCTATTATTGTTGTATTTATGATATGTAATTGATTTTGGCTAGATTTGGGCCATTCGGAGCCAAATATTCGTGGGAAAGGCATTGTGACCGATTGATTGAGCTTGGTTCGAGGTAAGTGGCTTGCCTAACTTCTTCCCTGACTGGTACTTAGTCTAAATTGTAAGAATTTCGTGATGTAGTTGTATTTCTATCATTCGCGCTGCATATTTACTTTGGGACTACGGAACGGTATTCCGGGAGATCCCCCATATCTTGCATATTTACTTTGGGACTACGGAACGGTATTTCGGGAGATCCCCCTGCACATTTACTTTGGGACTACGGAATGATATTCCGGGAGATCCCCCTATCTTGCATATTTACTTTGGGACTACGGAACGGTATTCCAGGAGATTGCCCTGCATATTTGCTTTGGGACTACGGAACGGTATTCCGGGAGATCCCCCTGCACATTTACTTTGGGACTACAGAACGGTATTCCGGGAGATCCCCCTGCATATTTACATTTGGGACTATGAGACGGTATCTCGGGAGATCCCCTGTTGTGCTTTTTGTGTACTGAGCTGTTACCTTCCATGATTCCATTGTTGTTGAATTTCAGCCTTTATTTTATTTTGGTATTACACTCTATATTGTTTTATTATATATTTACCAGTAGGGCCTTGACCTGACCTCGTCATTACTCGACCGAGGTTAGGCTTGGCACTTACTGGGTACCGATTGTGGTGTACTCATGCTACTCCCTGCACATGTTTTTTGTGAGCAGATCCAGGTGCACCTTTTCAGCCACACTATCAGGTCCCATTCTACTCTTCCTTATGTCCATTATCTTTTGTATTTTCCTTGTTAGATTCTGATGTATAGAGACACTAGATTTTTCCTTCTGTAGGTTGTGATTCACGATGTTCCGATTTTTGGGATTTGTTGTGTATTTTTGAATAGTTGGTTAAATTTATATTTTTATTTCGCTATTTCGCAAAAATGTTAGGCTTACCTAGTTATAGAGACTAGGTGCCGTCACGACATCACACAGAGGGAAAATTGGGTCGTGACAATAGCTTCAGTGAAAGTTTAGTGGAGAGGCCAGCCAGCCGAGGAGGCTACTTGGGAGACCGAGCGTAAGATGCATAGCAGCTATCCATACCTATTTGAGACTCCACGTATGATTCTAGACCCATTCGCAAATCAATGTTTGCTTAAGAAGGGTAGAATATAACGACACAACCGGTCGTTCTGAGTATTGTAGCCCTGTTCTCCCATTTATTACTTATTCTATGTTCATTTATGGTTATGTGACTTGCCGGGGTGGCTGGTTTGGTTCCGGGAATGTTTCTTAATGAATTGAGACACATAGTCCCAAGGTTGGAAACGTAAGTTGAAAGAGTTGACCGGATGTTGATTATGCATAAACGGCTCCAGAATGGAGTTTTGATGGTTCCGAAAGCTTCATATGGTGAGTTTGGACTTAGGCATTTGTCTAGATATGGATTTGGAGGTCCGTAGGTCGTTTCGACTTGAATTGGCGAAAGTTGGAAAGGTAAAGGTTAAGAAAGTTAGGATGTTTGACCGAGAGTTGACTTTATTGATACCGGGCTCAAATTTTGGTTTCAGGAGTTGGAGTAGGCCTATTTTGTCATTTATGACTTGTGTGAAAAACTTGAGTTCAATCGGAATTGGTTTGATAGGTTTCGACATCGATTTTAGAAGTTGGAAATCCATTAGTTTCAATAGGCTTGAATTGGGGTGCAATTCGTGTTTTTGATTATGTATGATGTGATTTGAGGCTTTGGATAAGTTCGTATCGTGTTTTAGGACCTGTTGATATGTTTGGACGGGGTCCCAAGGGCCTCAGGGGGTGATTTGGACGAAGTTCGGCTTCATTTTGGCCTTATAGAACTGTTGATCTGGTGTCTAGTGCAGTCTTCATCGCGTTCGTGACACGAGGATCGCGTTCGCAACACGAGGATCGCATTCGCGCAGAGTTGTTCGGTGGCAGAAGGATTTTGTTCTTCTTGTTCGCGAAGGTCTTAGTGGGTTTGTGCATCGCAATCGCATGAGAGAATCCGCGTTCACGTAGAAGGTTGAGGCTACACGTTCGTGGGAGAGGAGTCACGTTCGCTTAGGCATTGGATCAGATTTCATCTCATTCGCGATCGGTACATCGCGTTCACGAAGGAGGATTTGGCAGCTGAGTATATTTGTGCTTCGCTAATGCGAGGCAATTTCCATGTTTGCGAAGAAGAGCACCTGGGTAGAAAGTTTTAAAATCCCAAATCGTGGGTTAGAGTATTATTTCACATCTTGAGTTGTAGAGCTCAGTTTTGGGAGATTTTGGAGGGGATTTTCACGTCTTGGATCGGGGTAAGAATTTTTGACTTGTATTTGTTGTTATATCATGTTTCCATATTTGTTTTAACATTTAATTAGTGGATTAAAGTGAAGAAATGAGGAAATTTGTGGAAACTTTGCCAAAATGAAAATGGAGGTTTGAAGGTCGCTTTGAAGTCGGAAATGGATGATATTTGTATGGTTGGACTCGTTATTGAATGAGTGGTAGAGATTTGTGAATTTTGTCGAGTTACGAGGCGTTGACCCGAGGTTGACTTTTTGATTTTGGTTGAAGAGCTTAACTTTATCATCTAGAATTAATTCCTATAGCTTGTATTGATGGTATTACGTTATTTTGGCTAGATTCGAGCCTTCCGGAGGTTGATACACGTTGGAAAGGCTTGTTAGCGGAGTGATTTGATTTGCTTGAGGTAATTATCTTATCTACACTTTATTGAGGCATTAGTTGCCGAATTATTTGTGATAGCTACGTGCTGTGGGTGCGCACATGTGTGGGGGTTTTGATCCCATGTGCTAACACCGGGGCTATTTATCCATGCTCGAGTTGTTCTTAGACTATGATATGCCTAATATTAACTGTTAAGCTTTAAGCTATGATGTTTCTCATATTTGTAACATTGTTGTGAACTATTTGAGTCATATTTGTGGCTACATAGAAGTTTAATCCCTAAATGAACTTGATAAATGTTATTTTGTGATATAATTGTCGATTCGAGCTATGGTAGCACACTTTGCACATGCCTACACATAGCATGTCATTTTTACCACTCCAAGAGCATGAGATTTGTTATTTATTAAGCATATACATTTATTCTTGTTTATTTTCTCCTGTGTGATGTGATTGGACTTGGTGCCTGTGACCACGCCAGGCAGATTGTGTTTCTATGCCTGTGACCACGTGAGGAGAATTTTGTTGTTATGTATGTGACCATGCCAGTCGGATGATACTGCTGTCGCACCCCATTTTCTCACGAAAGTGAGTTTCGACATGTGACAACTCTTTTAAATAAGGTATTAAAAGAGAAGAGTCGCCACCTAACATTTTTAAGGTGTGTTAAGACACCTATTTGCAAGTAACTCTATTTTGACTAGTCAACGTCACTAAAGATCGGGTAACGGCTCAAATTACCTCGGAGAGAAGGTGTTAGGCACTCTTCGAGGTCCACAACTGTGGGTCCCGGCCGAACTTTAAACTATGTGGATTATGTAATTAGGCTAGGTGATCAAATAAATAAAGAGAGATTAGAAGTTGAAAAGTCTTATTAAAACATATGAGGATCAGTACAAATCTTAGTATGACTATAAGGATACAACTTCATTGGTCTATATTAAACGACTAAGTGTGGGTGTCAAGTATGTAAAGAAAAGCCTAAAGGATCACCCCGTGCAACATAAATAATACTTCGCAACTTCCTTTAGGTAAGAGTTACTCATATTATTCAGCGGGCACAAACTATCATCTCCTTCTACCTGATTACTATGTTGAAGTTGTTTACTTAAAAGCGTTCTAATTCAATTCTAAGCCGTATCCTATGCGTGTGCTACCCGTCACATGCCTATGGTCCAGGAGTCTTTGGACCTACTATTTGGGTAGTTCTAGACTTTACTTAGGTTGCTCAAAAAATGATAAAACTAAGCAACATTCAGAATAGATAGGACTTCACGTAAAGATAATTAAAGGCCCAAGTTAGCTTCCGCACATAACAACAAATGCACGCGGGCAGATTTCTTGTTATGCAGTAGACGATTTCAGAATTAAAACATATTTGGGTTGTTAAATCCTACAGGCATGGTTCCTATGTGATTCTGATTAATATTATCCCGACAGTATTGTAGCGATGAGGCAGTGAAGCAATATGAGTTACCAGATTACTAGTGTTGATTTTATAAGCATGCTTCTTAGGCAGACATCAATATCCTATAGGCATGGTTTCTAATAGTTGATATATATTTTATATAATTATACCTATAGGCATGTCGTCTAAGTATGATAATAACAAAATGACAGATTAATTGATTAGAATCCATAGTCATGATAACTGAAGGAGCAGCGCACTAAAAGCAATAGAAGTAATTAATTGATCGATTAATTGAAAACCTATAGACATAGTATCTAGATGGGCAGTAACAAACATATGTTATTCATCCTATAGACATGTTGTCTAAGTGTTGAATAGTAGACATGGAAATAATGCAACAATTATTTGAGTCGACATATTTTGACAAGTTAAATAAAGTGTGTGTGCGTGAGTCCTATAGACATGATTTCTATTGATGTGCAGAAATAGAGCAAGTATACCAAAATAGCACATAAAGCACTTAGACCCTATAGACATATTTTCTACCCTTTCATGCAAATATTGAAATACCCCAGCCCCCTTTTATTAACTTCCCCATCATTCGTCATTACAAGTTATTACAGACCATACTGAATGATTGCAGACCGAAACATGAATACAAAATAACCCAGCAATACATCTGGGCCTTCAAACAGGTTTAGAACTTCATATGGACTGCATGTCCAAACTCCAAATGCAGACAGCGCATCCTAGACTTCCAGTACCAGGACATGTCTGACATACCAGACCCAAATAAATGACTTACTCTATCCAAATGGATGCCAAATTCAGCCATACAAGCAACAAACTATTTATAAAAGTAACTGGACATGTTAGACACTTAATTCTTAAAGCTATAGCTAACATCATCCCTAGTTAAGACATATAAACAGGACTAGGCAAGATTGATGGCACACAAGATACATATGAGGCAAGTTGAGGCTTGTAATTCCAGAAATGATAGTTTAAGAATGATAGAATTGACCACTATAGGATAATGAACCATTCTAAAAAGAGTTGGAAAGTAAAGCATGATCCAAAATTAGCCTAACGGACTTTAGACATAAGAGCATTACATGAAGGTCTAGCAGAATCAAGGATAGGAATAAGTGAAATAGCAGTCTACACATAGAAATTCTAACATGGGAGCCTAGTGAGGATAACAAATAGACTAGTGGGCATAGTCTACAATAGTTGACAAACAATCACATGGGAAGGCTTAACATGCTGAGCATCAGTCATAATACCAAAGTTCAGAAACATTGCCAAAATTAACAGGATAGGTAGGCATCAAGACTTAGACTAGTTAAACATATATAAAGAAAAGGCCATGTACTGAAGTCTTTAGGCAATATTTGAGGAATACAAACTTGAAGAAATACATTATTCTGTACAAGTAGCAAGGAAACATGTCATGCTGGTTCAGAAGTTCAAGAAATACTAGCATTTAAAGGTCACATGCATAGATCAACCGTAAAGAAATTAACCAGATATTGAGGAATGACACAATTGAAAACAATACATTAGGATAGATTATAGGTGTGAACTAATCTATCATAAGAATCTGAAATAAGAAGGGAGATGAACTCATGACATGCAGCAGAATAGCATTCAGCCATACACAAACATACTAAGCTAAGCATGCTTAAGACAGTACGAAACTTAGAGCTTTAGGCAAGTTCTAATGCTAGGAAACATAAGGCTACTGGATAACTTCAAAGCAAAGAGGACCATAAACATAGTAGCATATTGGTTCATCGAAGTTTGAGTGACATAGATATACAGAGCATGAACACAAGCACAGAAAAAATTGAAATTGCGAGAGTCAAAGGTACTTACCAGTTACTAACGAGCAAACAAATAAGAAGAGCAATTTTCGGAGGTAATTCAATTAACAATAACAAAGAGCAGTAGAATCCCCAAAATCCTAATGCGTCAGATTTCCCAAGGGTTTCGAATGAACCCCGGGCAGTGCTCGCACCGAGAAAGAACATAATCAAATTCGAATAGCCTTGTCTTTTAGCCGGCCAGGGTCTCAGATTTTAGAATAAAACGAGTGAGAATGAAAGAACAATAGCGATTAAGGTCTCCCCAAAAGGGAATTGGGAGGGGCTTATATAGCATCAAAAATTAAGTACCCACCAAGAAAAGACAGTAAATTAAACACAAATAAGGAAAACGTAGCATGCAAAAATCAATTAGAATCAGTTTTAGGTAAAATCCGGGAAACCCTAGTTTAGATGAAGAAAAAAATGGCAAAATATCTTACTGGATCGGAGCCATGAGGGCTGGTAGTAGTTGTATATAGACGAAATATCGTCTAAATCTCGAAGGTCTAGAGATGGTTGCTTGATTTAGGACCGTATACTTGCCAAAGATAGGCAAGTATTATGTGATACCAATACCATGTAAATAACAGAGAGATCGAACATATATGGAAGGAAAATCATGGGGAAATTCCATATTAGAACTGGAATTGGGAAGATTTGAAGAGGCGGCCGTTAGGGTTTGAGAGGAGAAGAAAAGAGTAGAGAGGATTTTAGGTCGGCGGTTTAAGGGAAATGGGTTAGGGTTTCTGCGGGGTTGGCTAATTAAAAGGGTAGGGTGATTGTAGACCGTTGATCTTGAGAAATCAACAGCCAGGATCAAAGAATAAGCGGGGCGGGTCGTCCAACGGGTCGCGACCGAGTTATTTTAAAGAGGGTCATTTGGTTTGGGCTGGGGCGTTATTGGGCTGAGGTGTGGGTACTTGGGCTATTGAATTGGTCCGGAATTGGCTCCAAATTTGGGCTATAAATTAAATACATGAAATTATTTAAATAAAAATAATTAATAATTAATAAAATATTACTTATGCAATAAAAATGATTGAAAATAATAGCTTAACATTGTAAAAAATATAAAAATTCTATTTTAGTACGAATAATGTAATAATTATAATTATACATAGCATATAAACTATTATTGTAAAATTATGTAAATAGCTTAAAATACAAATGTAATTATGTGAAATAAAGTACAAAATGTTATAAAACATATATGTGGGTGTAAATAATAAATTTGGATGATTTAGTCATTACAAAATAATTTGAAGGGATAATTAATAAATATTTGAATAATTTAAATACAGAAAAATCAATTTTAAAGCTTTAAAAATTATAGAAAGTACTTATACGACTCTTATAAATTAAATAATGATGCAAAATGATATTTTGAAAGTATATAAACTATTTAAAAAAATATGAGAGAAAAATTGGGTATCAACAACTGCCCATCTTTACCCGGAAAGTATGAAAGTGTTGTCGGATAAAGAAAATGATGATCAGTTTTGTCCAAAGTGAGTGAAGAATGATGTACTTTGAAAAAATGGGGGCCAAACCCTGGTTCTTAAGTTTGCTACATATCCCTGGTATTACGGGAATTAGGCCGTGTGTAGTTGTGGATCCAACGACGAACAAAACCGATGGAGTTGTTATAAGAGCGGCCGTATGTTTCGAAAAGGTTCTTTTTTGGGTAGGATAGGTTGTAAGTAACAAATAATTTTAGGTGGAGTCACGAATGTGAGTTTGGATGTTACGGGTGTATCATGAGGCAGATATTTGATTAGTTATAGAGTAAAAGGTAGTCAATTACTGGTCGTCAGTTACGTTTGAAGGTAGTCAAAGGATCTGAACATTATGAATGGAAACCAAAGCGAAGATTGCTCTTGTTTATAGAACGGTTACCTTACGAGTTACCTGCAAAATTTAAAACACGGTGCATGTGAATATATATAGGTTATTGTGAAAATTTAAACATTATGCAAATTCCCTTTGGACCATGAAGGTTGTCTTTGGATGATGTCCTTAGACCATGGTGTCCTGGGACATGAAGCGTATGTAAGGGATTCACAGGCCATGAAATGGTGTCCTTGGGCTATAAGGATGATGCTTCTGGACTATGACGCCTTTGAATAATGATGTGCAATTTCGAGGGATCCTCAGGCCATGGAATGGCGTCTTTAGGTTTTGAGGATGGTGCCTTTGGACTATGACGCCTTCAGATAATGTGGCGGTATTTCAGCCCATGAAATTCAAAGATGTGGCGATATCTATCGTTTGATAGAGGAAACAGGTGATGCTTAGTCATATGCAAGGACGAGATAAGACAAAGCTTAGTCTTGTATGAGATGTGGGTAGTGCTTAGACCTATATAAAGAAAGGAGATAGTGCTTAGTCTTATGCAAGGAGAGGCAATGTTTAGCCTTATGCAATGGTGAGGGTAGTGTGTAGCCCTATGCAAAGAGTGGAGACAGTGCTTAGTCTCATGCAAGGAAAGGAGACAGTGCTTAGTCTCTGGCAAGGAAAGGCAATTCTTAGCCTTATGCGATAATGGAGACAATGCTTAGCCTCATACAAGGAAATGAGACAATGCTTAGCCTTATGCGATAATGGAGGCAATTCTTAGCCTCATGCAAGGAATGGATACATTGTTTAGCCTCATACGAAGAAAGGCGATGCTTAGCCTTATGCAAGGTGAGGGCAGTGCCTAGCCCTATACAAGGAGTGGAGTCAATGCTTGGTCTTATGTAAGGAGATGCAATGTTTAGCCTTATGCAATAATGGAGGCAATTCTTAGCCTCGTGCAATAATGGAGGCAATGCTTAGCCTCATGCAATAATGGAGGCAATGCTTAGCCTCATGCAAAGAAAGGTAATGCTTAGCCTTATGCAAGGAATGGAGACAATGCTTAGTTTCATGCAAGGAAGGCAATGTTTAGCCTTGTGCGATGATGAGGGCAGTGCTAAGCCCTCTGCAATAAAAGCAACGAATAGCTGTGAGAGAGTAAAGTATTTCTTAGCTTGATGTGTTTGCGTTTGGAAACTTTGTCGTTATCAAGATAGCGATTTTGTTGTGTGTACGTATTTGCGAATATTCCTGTTATGTTTATTGTGCCTGCATTAAAAGAAAAATTATGAGTTTGTGGGGGACGGTTGGTTCGTGCTCTCGATTTCCTTGCTTTGCCTTTTGCCTTGAGACCTTGCTTGAGTTACCCTTGGTAACGTTTGGCTACCATAGAAATAAATTTTCGAAAAACATGCATGCATTTGACAAATTATTATTTTTAGAAATGTAGTTGTTTGAAATGTACGAGATGAAATAATTTGGATGTACTGATGACTGTGACGCATTTGGATACATCACAACTTCCTTGCTTTAGAGTGCATACTTCTGACAACACATTCCTTGGCTGTTCCAAACGTGATAAAATCAGACAAACTCGCGATCTTGCCCCAGTTTCTAATCATGGGAAAAATGAAGATTTTATTAGGATGTGACCAAACCCACAGGGGTACCTACGTATCCCCTCTTAAATAGGAATCAGATCAAACGCAGTTCAATTGCTTCGAAATCCCCTTAGTTAATGGCCTCAGTTTCCTCCAAATTAGAATTTGGTTAATTTCCAAAGTTTTCTACTTCTCTGACGATTTCCTCAGGTATTATATCATCTTCCAGATCCTCTGAATCACTATCCTTATGTTGTGTTGTCTCATTACGCGTCACAGTCGTAGGTTCATCGGGATAGGTAATAATAATACTGAAAAGAAAATGTAAAAATAATATTAAAAACGAAAAGCGGTAATGCATTAATAAAATCTTAAAAACGTCAACAAGTGCAGCTCGATGTCTAGAGCAACTATTTCCAAACAAAATACTGAAAAATGTCTCAAATACTCAAAACAATTTTTTAAAGTAATTCATGCATATTTTGCGAGGCTACCCATGAACTCGACGAGCCCGAGATGGTGTTGCGGTCCAGTTCTTGAGAACAACTCCTTTCTCCATGGTTTGAATGGTAAGGTCTTCCTCCTCCTCCTCCTCAACTATTGCACTGCAGTCCATATCTTCTTCATCTAGAAATACCTTCCTCATGCCAGCTAAAACTTCATCTTCCTCAGAACCCCACATCATATCAGCTTGATGGAATGCTTGGTGCTGAGGTAGTACCGGTTGTTCCAATAGATAATAAGGAGCACGCCACGGTGGTGACCAATCCTGGTATTCCTGCCCTGTGTATTCATATCCGAACCCAAAAGTCGTGCCATGATGTTGTAGTTGTACGGTTTGGGTGATCCCTTGAAGATTTTTGCCGATACCCTTGCCGGGTTCATACCCTGTCCATAGCAGGGGCATATGTTGAGACTTGAACCTCCATCTATCAAGACCCTGGCGATGAACTTAGCCTCAAATTGCACTATGATGTGTAGTGCCCTGTTGTGACTCAGCCCTTCTAGTGGTAATTCATGTTCATGAAAAGTGATTTTGTCGCTCTCTAATACCCGTTCGACCATGTTATAAATCTCCCCACTAGTGATGTTGGTGGGTACATAAGCCTCACTCAACACCTTCATTAAAGCATTCCTATGTAGGTCTGAGTTTTGTAGCATTGATAAGATGGATATTTGAGCGGGAGTCTTTTTCAAGTGGTCAACAACAAAATACTTCCTTGCTTGTACCTTTCTCCAAAGGTCATCAGGGCCGGTCTCGACAACAGGCGACTTAGGTGCAGCTTCCTTGCTTGTTCCTCCCGAATTCTTAGGTGTATAAACTCTGCCAGTTCTTGTCATACCTTGTGCCGCACCTGTTTCCTTCATTTTTGCTTTTTCCTTTTTCCTTGCTTCCGCAACATAGTCCCATGGGATGGCATCAGACTTGTAAGATGGTGTGGGAGCTACCATTACAGTGAATGGGAATAGTTATCTCGACTTCAAACGGGGTCTGGGTCTGTACCACAACTGGTGTGAGGGTGACCAAAGATGTTTTAGGAGCATCTCCATCTTGAATGAGTCCGATAGACCCTTCCTGATCCCATTCTTCATCAATTTCTGTCATATTCACTCCTTCAGCTCTATGATCTGGGAGAGGATTGTTATGAATATTTGGTGCAGCTTCCTTGGCCTGTATGACCTTAGTGTCGATGTCGATCAGTATCAAAATCTTGTCTTTCAACGTGTGGCACTCATCGATGGTATGACCCTTCATGCCTGAATGATAGGCACATGTTTTGTTGGAGTTAATCCATTGGTAGGAATTTTCCATAATAACAACAGGGATAGGAGTAACATAACCAGCGGCCTTTAGTCTCTTGTACAGTTGGTCTATGGATTCACCAATTGGGGTGTATTGTCTAGGCGGTCTGCAGTCGAAATTTGGTCTTAGCTTCTGGTAATTTTGGCGGTCGGGTGGTGGTGAATGGTAATATGCAGGTTGAGTATTATAGGCTTGGTAGGTGGTAGCAGGTTATTGGTATTTGGGGGGTAAGGGTTGGTATGTGGGTGGAGGTGTTTGGTATGTGAGGGGAGACTTAGGACCCTGGGCTACCATCACGACACCTACTTCTTTCTTCTCTGAAATACCTCCTGATTGCAAAGCTTTATTCGTGGCCTGCAGTGCCTCAAAATTTGTCACCATCCCATTCTTAATCCCTTCTTCTATTCTTTCTCCTAACTTGATGATGTCGGAGAACTTGTGATTTTCAATAACCATTAACCTTTCATAATACTGCGGGTCTTGAGCCCTGACAAAGAACTTGTTTATTTGTTCTTCTTCAAGTGCTGGCCTTACTTTCGCGGCTTCTGATCTCCAACGAGTAGCATATTCGCCGAAGGTTACTGTCGACTTCTTTTTGAGGTTTTGAATTTAGAAAATGTCTAGTGTATTTTTCGTGTTGAACCTGAATCTATCCATGAAGTCTGGCGCCATACTTACCCAACTAACCCACTTCTTTGGGTTTTGACTGATGTACCAAGACAAGGCATCTCCCATAAGGCTTCGCATGAACAGTTTCATGCGGATTTGTTCATTCTTGCCCACTCCTACAAGCTTGTCACAATACGTTCTCAGATGTACTTTTGGATCACCAGTTCCATCGAACATTTAGAACTTGGGAGGTTTGCAACCCTCCGATAGTTCCACATCCGGCTGAATACACAAGTCCTCATAGTTTATACCTTCAACACCTTTACCACCCTCGATACTCTGAACTTTACCAGTAAGCTTCTTGAGTTCCTCCGCCATGTTCTTAATGAGCAGGTACTTCTCAGTCGATTCGGGTATGTATAGGTTTTGCTGCAGGGTATGAGGTAAAGTTTCCACATATATTGGATTGATTTGATAGATTCCAGGAACTTGGGTATAAGGGTGGTCATTGGTTGTATTTTGGGGATCGAGAATAGGTTGTGGCGCATTCTGGGGAGTGTAATAAGTAGTGGTTTATGGGTATTGAGTTGTATGATGGTGGTGTTGTTGAGGAGTCAGTACTGGTGGGGGGTTAAGGTTCTGGGGAGGTGTGGGAGGATTTGGTGGTGGGTTTTGGTTTTGTGTGTTTTGTGGTGGTGTTTGGTTCTGGGTAGTCGAGTTTTGTTGGTTAATGTCGGGGACATTGCGAGTGAGGGAGAGGTTTGCTAAATTTCAAACCTGCTCAAGCTCGCTTTGTAGTTCCAGGATTTTTTGTTCCAGACGTAAGACCAACTTTTTCTGTGCCGAAGTACTTCGTCCATCTGAAGTTTCAACATTTTCCACCATGGTGGCATTGTCTTTCCTAATACCACTCAAATCATACATGTTCCCTTTCCCTTTGCTTTTGCCTTTAGGATCGCTTGGTGGAGGAGGAGGTGGAGGACCTATGGATCTAGTGTGATATGCTGACGATGCCAGTATGCACGACACAACCTTTAGGAATGGGAATAATCAAAAGAAAAGAAAATAAAAAACAAAAGGTAACCAAGTTAGTAATGTGAAACAAAAGAGCATATTACACAAAGTCATGCAATGATTCGCGTCCTAATTTGGGGACCTCGTTGTGCCTGAGGTAGGCCTAAGCGACACATAGACTTGGAGAAAAATAGATGCCAACATTTGCGTCATTTAATTAAAGCAAATAATGAGTCAAACCTTTACTAAATCGATAATAAAAATTACTAATAGCATTTAGCCTTATTACAATCGAAATCTAAAGCTAAGCTAGAAAACAGTAAAGAACATCATTTCCTAGTCTACTTGGTACCTGAAGGACCTTCTCCGTGCTTGGCTCTTTTGACCCCATCAATCAGGTTTTCCAGCTCGCGCATATCCAACAATAGGTAAGCTTTGGCTAGATGTCCTCGTTCACTGTCATCCGTGTCTTAACAATCTGAGAGTCTCTTTCTCATCTTTCCTTCAAGCTCCATCAACACTTGTTCCAAGTATTCCAATCTTTCAGTTGACTTGGTGGCAATCTCCTTCCATTCTTTTATCATTTCCATGTTCACTTTGTGATGTTCCAGATGTTTAGCTTTAGATTTGAACACCCTTTTTGCGTAGCCTTCTATACTTAACCTGTGCTTCAGCTACTTCATCTATGACCCTCTCCTTCAGATTGACTCCTGGCTGGACGTCTCTTGCTACGTCATCCTCCAACCATGATAGATAGTAGTACATATGACCGGCGTGATACCTGTCTGGCTCAATGGTTTCTTTTTCCACAATGACCTTTTGGTTCCACATATGTTGTGCCTCGAACTTGAATGGAATGAAGTCTCCTTTGAAATTTGCCTTGTACTGGACCATGTTGGAAACCTGAGGTATGACCTGTTTTCTCCCTGCTTGCCTCATCACCCTTATGGGAGCATAAGGATAGATGTCTCGCAACCCGATTAGTACTAGATGAGTAGTCTCTCTTGACCTGATGATGAACTCACTGCTAGGAAACCACTCGAACATCCAATGTACCTGCTCGTCTGTCAGATTGCTAAAGAAATGCACCCAACTTACAACATTTCCTGGTTGTGCAAACCTATATGGGATAAACGTCATTTTCTTTGGGTGATGGTAAGATAGTCATTCAACGGTCGTCGCAGAAGCTCTTGACGATACTCTCCTCTCTGAAAGTGTTCCAGCAGCCAGACTTGTAGTAATAGATTACAACCCTCAAAGTGTCCAAATTCCTGCTTGCACCGATCTAGAGCGTGGTATATCTCGGCTAAGATCATATGGACGATAGTATAAGTTTGTCCCTCAATGCCCTCCATCAAAGTCCTGGAGACCATGGCTAAGCGAGTATGAATCATTCCCCTTTTCATTGGAAATATCAATAACCCCAAGAAGCAGACGACGAACACATAAACCTGGCAGTGCGTCTAACCCAAGGAAGTAATGGAAAGTTCATCATGATGAAGACGATACGACTTGCTATGCCCATAACGCTCGTAAAGAAATTCTAAAGGGATGTATGATTTCTTTAAACAGAGCAGCTCATCATTTTTCTTAAAACCCAACATCCTTATAAAACCGTGGGGGGTACGAATATCTGGTACTAGTAATCCCGGACTATCCCATGGTAACTTGGCGAAGCCTCCTATTTCCTATAGGAGAGGAGTCATTTCTATATTGCCAAATCAAAAAACGGCTCTTTTCTTGTCCCAGAACATGGTAGCGGCCTCAATCAATGCCCTATTTGGTCGAACGTTTAGCAATGATGGCAGGTCACCAAGTACTTTTCTTACATGATTCTTGTCACAAGGTGCAAGGTCTTTCCATAAGACAAGTAGCAACGGTGGGATATTTTGGACCATACCGAACCTTGGGACTTCATGCTTCATTTTCTGCAAGCCAACAAAGGTTAGCCCTTTCCCCCCAGATTTGACTACTTATGCAATAATGATCAACATGTTGGCGTATTTTCTATAAGTAATGCACATAATATGATAGTGTCCATTGGGATTTTGGAAATCCCGTCAGACTTTGGACAAGGTTTATCTTAGCGGGTTGTTACGTTGATAACACTCCAGCCCATACTAGGTTTAGCATGATGCATGTACATTTCAAGTTGGAGTAGGGTTTCTAGATTGGTCTAGACTGGTACTCCCAAGTGGACAACTTGAGAGGAAAAGGTGCGGGACCGTCGATTGCACCGCTGATCGACTAGTCTACTGCAAATAAGCCTTTCCAATTTAAAAAGGGTAATTTTTTGGAAGAGCGCAGACTCTCATCAAGAGCCGCTATGTTGTTAATTGGCACGAGTGGAGTATGATGTGGAGCATGCTTTATGCAGAGATAATAATACGTTGCCAAATATTTGCATGATAGAAAGTAGTAAATAGGATAGCAAAAGTAAACAAGGAAAGAATAGAGAAGAAAGACAAAAGGAAGAAGTCAATTTAGTTCATAAAAATATATGCGGAAATGTAATAAAGCAGGAGGCATGATATAGTAGTTTTAGACAGGATGAAAAGAGATGAAGGGTGATTATAGCAAATAAAGGTGAATGTAGAAGGGATGTGCATGTCATAGCAGATTTAAACAGATAAAGGTGAATAGGGAAAGGGATGTGCATGTCATAGCAAATGCAAACAAATAAAGGTGAAGAAGGGAAGGGATGTGCATGTAGCAGCAGTTTTTGAACAAATAAAGAAAAAGAGAGTAATCGGCATAAGTCAAGTTCATTTTGGTAAGAGCCTAAATGTCCCTAGCAGAGTCGCCATGCTGTTGCGCCCTGTTTTCTCATGAAAGCAATTTTCGACGTGTGACAAATCTTTTAAATGAGGTATTAAAAGAGAAGAGTCGCCACCTAACAATTTTAAAGGTGTGTTAGGGCACCTATTTGCAAGTAACTCTGTTTTGACTAGTCAACGTCACCAAAGATCGGGTAAGGGCTCGAATTACCTCGGAGATAAGTTGTTAGGCACACTTTGAGGTCCATAATTGTGGGTCCCGGCCAAAATTTAAACTATGTGGATTATGTAATTAGGCTAGGTGATCAAATAAATAAAGAGAGATTAGAAGTTGAAAAGTCTTATTAAAACATATGAGGATCGGTACAAATCTTAGTATGACTATAAGGATACAACTACATTGGTCTATATTAAACGACTAAGTGTGGGTGTCAAGTATGTAAAGAAAGGGGGGTCTTAAGTTTTTTAGCCTAAAGGATCACCCCGTGCAACATAAGTAATACCTCGCAACTTCCTTTAGGTAGGAGTTGATCATATTATTCAGCGGGCACAGACTATCATCTCCTGCTGCCCGATTACTATGATGAAGTTGTTTACTTTAAAAAGTTCTAATTTAATTCTAAGTCGTACCCTATGCGTGCGCTACCCGTCCCATGCCTATGGTCCAGGAGTCTTCAGACCTCCTATTTGGGTGGTTCTAGAATTTACTTAGGTTGCTCAATAAATAATAAAACTAAGTGACATTCAAAACAGATAGGACTTCACGTAAAGAAAATTAAAGGCCCAAGTTAGCCTCCACACATAACAACAAATGCACGCGGGCAGATTTCTGGTTATGTAGTAGACGATTTTAGAATTAAAACATATTTGGGTTCTTAAATCCTATAGGCATGGTTCCTATGTGATTCTAATTAATATTATCCAGACAGTACCGCATCGTATATGCCGGTTAAAGCATCGCAAGTCCTATAGGAATGATTTCTAATTGTTTACGCGATGAGGCAGTGAAGCGATATGAGTTACCAGATTACTAATGCTGATTTTATAAGCATGCTTCTTAGGCAAACATCAGTATCCTATAGGCATGGTTTCTAATAGTTGAGATATATTTTATATAATTATCCCTACAGGCATGTCGTCTAAGTATGATAATAACAAAATGACTAATTAATTGATTAGAATCCATAGTCATGATAACTAAAGAAGCAGCGCATTAAAAGCAATATAAGTAATTAATTGATCGATTAATTGAAAACCTATAGACATAGTATATAGATGGGCAGTAACAAATATGTGTTATTCATCCTATAGACATGCTGTCTAAGTGTTGAATAGTAGATATGGAAACAATGCATCAATTAGTTGAGTCGCCATATTTTGACAAGTTAAATAAAGTGTGTGTGCGTGAGTCCTATAGACATGACTTCTATTGATGTGCAGAAATAAAGCAAGTATACCAAAATAGCACATAAATCACTTAGACCCTATAGACATGTTTTCTATCCTTTCATGCAAATATTGGAATACCCCAACCCCCTTTTATTAACTTCCCCATCATTTGTCATTATAAGTTATTACAGACCATATTGAATGATTGCAGACCCAAACATGAATACAGAATAACCCAGCAATACATCTGGGACTTCAAACAGGCTTAGAACTTCATATGGACCGCAGGTCCAAACTCCAAATGTAGACAGTGCATCCTAGACTTCTAGTACCACGACAGGTCCGATATACCAGGCCCAAATAAATGACTTACTTTACCCAAGTGGATGCCATGTTCAGCCATACAAGAGACAAACTATTTATAGAAGTAACTGGATATCTTAGACACTTAATTCTTAAAGCTATAGCTAACATCATCCCTAGTTAAGACATATAAACAAGACTAGGCTAGATTGAAGGCACACAAGATACATATGAGGCAAGTTGAGGCTTGTAATTCCAGAAAGAAAGTTTAAGAACAACAGAATTGACCACTATAGGATAATGAACCATTCCAAAAAGAGTTTCAAAGTAAAGTATGATCCAAAATTAGCCTAAAGGACTTTAGACATAAGAGCTTTACATGAAGGTCTAGCAGAATCAAGGATAGGAACAACAGAAATAGGAGTCTACACATAGAAATTCTAACATGGGAGCCTAGTGAGCATAATAAATAGACTAGTGGGCATAGTCTACAATGGTTGACAAACTATCACATGGGAAGGCTTAACATGCTTCGCAACAGTCATAGTACCAAAGTTCAGAAACATTGCCAAAATTAACAGGATAGGTAGGCATCAAGACTTAGATTAGTCAAACATATATAAAGAAAAGACTATGTACTGAAGTCTTTAGGCAATATTTGAGGAACACAAACTTGAAGAAATACATTATGCTTTACAAGTAGCAAGGAAACATGTCATGCTGGTTCAGAAGTTCAAGCAATACTAGCATTTAAAGGTTACATGCATAGATCGAACATAAAAAAATTAACCAAATGTACAGGAATGACACAATAGGAAATAATACATTAGGACGGATTCTAGGTGTGAACTAATCTATCACAAGAATCTAAAATAAGCAGGTAGATTAACTCATGACAAGCAGCACAATAGCATTCAACCATACACAAATATACTAAGCTAAGCAGGCTTAAGACAGTACGAAACTTAGAGCTTTAGGCAAGTTCTGATGCTAGGAAACATAAGGTTACTCGATAACTTCAAAGTAAAGAGGACCACAAACATAGTAGCATATTGGTTCATCGAAGTTTGAGTGACATAGATATACAGAGCATGAGCACAAAAAAAATTGAAATTGCGAGAGTCAAAGGTACTTACCAGTTATAAACTAACGAGCAAACAAATAAGAAGAGCAATTTTCGGAGGTAATTCAATTAACAATAACAAAGAGCAGTAGAATCCCCAAAATTCCATTGCGTCAGAGTTCCCAAGGGTTTCGAATGAACCCCGAGAAGTGCTCGCACTGAGAAAGAACACAATCGAATTCGAATGGCCTTGGCTTTCAGCCGGCCAAGGTCTCAGATTTCATAATATAACAAGTGAGAATAAAAGAACGTCACGTCCCAATTTCCCCTCCGTTTGGATATCGTGATGGCACCTAGTCTTAGGGACTGGATAAGCCTAACATTAATTGAAATAACAACATTATTTAGATAACATCTAACAATTTAAAATAGAAATCTCTTAAAATGTACAATTTTCAAAACCTCCGTTTTTGCGAACGCAGCAGCAGGTTTACCTTGAGTCTCCACAGCAACGACCCGCACAGCTACTAACGAACTATATGGCATCAAACTTCAGATGGCCATAGAGATAGAGACCGAGATTTCTTTTACTCGGGTAGTAGAGATTGCTAGGAGGATTAGGCCAAGTGAGGGAGACGACCTCTTACAAGAGGCCCCATCATTTTTGAGTATTCAACGGTGTCTCATCTAGAGGTAGGGATTCTTTTGGTAGAGGCCATTCTATCAGGCCGGTACAGCCAGCACTGTAGGTGACACAAGGTACATCAGGAAATCGTGATGCTTATTGGTGTCGTTCTGAGCAACTAGCATTCAATGCACTTTCAGCTCCCGTTAGTGACCTAACGATTCGGAGATACTACAGTGGTAATTCAAGTTATTAGGGTCAGTCTCTGATTCACCAGCCACGCCAGCCGAAGGGATGCTTTAAATGCATATATGCGGGCCATGTTAAGAGGTATTGTCATAGATTGCAGGGCAATATGCCACAACAGGGTACTCGTGCCATAAATCTGGCATCGATTTCTTTACCACCCACTCAACCAATTAGATAGAGTATCAGGTAGCCTGAGATGATGGACAATTAGTTAGAGGTGGAGGCCAGTCACTGAGAGGTCATCCTAGAGGTAGAGGCCAGTCAATGAGAGGTCGTCCTAGAGGTGGAGGACATGTTGATGGGGCTCAACCCCATTGTTATGCATTTTTGGGTAGGCCTGACGCGGCGGAGTCATCTGATGCAGTTATTACAAGTATTATCTCAGTCTGTCATAGAGATGCTTCCATGTTGTTTGATTCAGGTTCTAAATTTTCTTATGTGTCTTCATATTTTGCTTCGTATTTGAGTATGCCTCGTAATTTTATTGATGTTTTTGTTCGGTGTCTACACTGGTTTGAGATTCTAAAGTAGTTGATCGAGTGTACAGATCGTGTATTGTTACTATTAATGGTTTTAATATTATAGTTGACTTTTTGTTGATGAAAATGGTAGATTTGAGGTCATTCTTGACATGGATTAGTTTTCCCTGTATCACGCTATCTTGGATTGTCATGCCAAAACTATGACTTTAGCCATGTTTGAGTTTCCTAGATTATAGTGGAGAGGAACCCTCGGTCACTCCTCTGGCATGGTGGTTTCATATTTCAAGGCTTGGCGTATGGTTAAGAATGGGTGTTTAGCATATTTGGCTTACATTTGGGATTCTGGTGTAGAGGTTCCTCCTATGGATTCGGTACCGGCTGTGAATGAGTTTCTAAAGGTGTATCCTATAGATTTGCGGGGTATTCCACCAAATAGGGATATTGACTTTTGCATCAATTTGGTTCCCTGCATTCAGCCTATTTCCATCCCACCGTATCATATGGCCCCAATTGAGTTGAAGGAATTAAAGGATCAATTGCAGGATTTGCTTGACAAAGGATTCACTAGACCTAGTGTTTCACTGTAGGGTGCATCGGTGTTGTTTGTTAAGAAAAAGGTCAGATCGATGAGGATGTGTATTGACTATCGGTAGTTAAATAAGGTCACTATCAAGAACAAGTATCCATTTCCTAAGATTGATGATTTATTTGACTAGCTTCAGGGTAACAAGGCGTTTCCCAAGATTGATTTGAGATCTGGCTACCATCAGGTGAATATTAGGGCATCGGATGTCCCTAAGACAACTTTTAGGACTCGATATGGTCATTACGAGTTCTTAGTGATGTTATTTGGCTTAGAAAATGCTCCAGCAACCTTCATGGATTTGATGAACCGAGTGTGCAAGCCTTATTTGGATTCCTTTGTGATTGTTTTCATTATGATATTCTAGTTTGTGCCCGTAGTAAGGAGGAGCATGAAATACACATGTGGATTGTACTTCAAAAATTGAAGGATTAGCAATTATATGACAAGTTTTCAAAGTGTGAGTTCTGATTGGCGCCTTTTTGGGTCTATTGTGTCTTTTGATGGTATCAAAGTGGATCCTAAGAAGACAAAGGCAATTTAGAATTGGCCTAAACCTACTTCAACCATAGGGATTTGGAGCTTCTTGGGTTTGCCGGGCTACTATCGCCGGTTCATAGAGGAGTTTTCATCTATCTCAGCCCCAAAGACTAAGTTGACTCAGAAGGCGCTATTTTCAGAAGGTCTAATAAGTGTGAGGAGATCTTTTAGAAGTTCAAGACTGCCTTAACTACATCCCAATATTAGTATTGCCCATAGGTTTGGGCCTTACATTGTGTATTGTGATGTATCACGTATTGGGATTGTTGTAGTATCGATGCAGAATGGTAGGGTGATTCCCTACGCGTCTTGTCAGTTAAAGGTCCATGAAAAGAACTACCAAGTGCATGATTTGGAGTTAGGAACCATTGTTCACTTGCTCAAGATATGGATGCATTACTTATACGGCGTGCCATGTGAGGTTTATACTGATCATCGGAGTCTCCAACATCTATTTAGGAAAAAGGATCTTAATTTGAGGATGAGATAATTAGAGATATTGAAAGGCTATAATATAACCATATGATATCATCCGGGGAAGACCTTGTGGTGACCGATTCCTTGAGTAGGAAGGCAGAGAGCGTGGGTAGTTTGGCATTTATACCGGAAGTGGTGAGGCTATTAGCCATGGATGTTCAGGCTTTGGCTAACCAGTTCATGAGGTTGGATGTTTCGGAGCCTAATAGGGTTCTTGCTTGTGTTGTGGCACAGTCATCTTTGTTGGAGCGTATCAAGGGTCGCCAGTTTAATGATCCTCACTTGTTGGTGTTGAAAGACATAGTGCAACGGAGTGGTGCTACGAAGGTCGTGATTGAGAATGATGGTGTTATTGGTGACGAAAGATGAAGAAAGATATTATTGGACATGTCCCTCAATGTTTGAATTGTCAACAGGTGAAGTATCAATATTAGAAACCTGGTAGTTTGACTCAGAAGTTGGTGATACCGAAGTGGAAGTGGAAGCGCTTCATTATGGACTTTGTGGTAGGCTTACCACAGACCTTGAGGAAGTATTATACAGTTTGGATCATTATGGACCGTTTGACCAAGTCCGCGCATTTCATTCCGATGATGACATCTTACTGTTTAGAGATTTGAGATATTCACGTTGTGCTCATTTCTATCATTTCAGACCGTGGCACGCAATTCACTTCACACTTTTGGAGAGCTTTGCAGTGTGAGTTGGGAACACATGTTGATCTGAGTATCACATTTCACCCTTAGACAGACGGGCAATCCGAGCGGACCATTCAAATTTTAGAGGATTTGTTCAGGGCATGCTCTATTGATTTCAGGGGTCAATGAGACCAGTTTTTACCCTTAGCAGAGTTTGCCTATAACAACATCTCTTAGTCGAGTATCCAGATAGCTCCGAACGAGGCCTTATATGAGAGGTGATGTCGTTCTCCAGTTGGTTGGTTTAGCCCAGTGAGGATAGATTGTTGGGCATAGATTTGGTTCGTGATGCTTTGGAGAAGGTGAAATTGATTCAGAAGCGGCTACGTACAGCATAGTCCAAGCAAAAGAGTTATGTTGATAGGAAGGTTTGCATTGTAGCTTAAATGGAGGGTGAGAAGGTTCTTCTCCGAGTTTCGCCTATGAAGGGTGTGATGCGATTTGGGAAGAAGGGCAAGTTGAGCCCGAGGTTTATTAGCCCATTTGAGATCTTGGAGAGAGTTAGAGAGAGTTAAGTTTGCATTGCCTCCTAGCCTAGTAGGGGTACATTCAGTATTTTAAGTTTTCATGCTTCGAAAATACCATGAGGATAGGTCACATGTTTTAGACTTCAACATGGTGCAGCTTGATGAGAATTTGACCAACGAGGAAGAGATGGTGGCTATTCTAGACCTGTAGGGCCAGAAGTTGAGATCTAAAGATATTCCTTATGTGAAAGAGCGTTGGAGAGGTCAGACGATTGAGGAGGCTACTTGGGAGTCCTAGCCGACATGAGGAGTAGATACCCCTGTCATTTCACTAGTCCAGGTACATTTCTATGTTCGTTCGAGGATAAATATTTCTTTTAGAGGTGGAAAATATGACAATCCGATAGGTTGCTTTTAGTACTAGAATAATGACCCAACCGGTCGTTTTAAGCATTTGCATTTCGTTCGGTGGTTTGAGGTCTTGAGTAGCTTCATTTGATGTATTATGACTTACGTGTATGGTCGATTTTGGTTTTCGAGTGGTTCAGGATTGATTTGGAAGAATGATTCTTACTTTAGAAGCTTTTAAGTTGGAAGAGTTTACAAAGTTTGACTTTTGTGTATTTGACCTCGGATCAGAGTTTGATGGTTACTTTAGGTACAGATGGTAATTTTGGATTTGGGCGTATGCCTGGATTTGTATTTGGATGTTTCTAGAAGGTTTTGGCACTATTTGGCAAAAGTTGGCAATTTGAGGGTTTGAAAGTTCATAGGTTTGACCGGGAGTTAACTTCGATGTTATTGGGTTGGAATGTTGTTCTGAGAATTGGAATAGTTTCATTATGTCATTTGGAACTTGTGTGCAAAATTTGAGGTGATTCCGAGTTGTTTAGACGTGTTCGACATAAGTTTGGATATTTAGAAATTTGAAATAGTTTATTAAGCTTGAATTGAGGTGTGATTCGTGGTTTTGATGTTATTTTGTGGGATTTGAAGCCTCGACTAGGTCCATGTTATGTTTCGAGACTTGTTGGTATGTTCAGATAGGGTCCCGAGGGGCTTGGGAGTGTTTGGGATTGGTTTCAGACCATTTTCTCCCATGTTTGTATTGTTGGTTTTCTACTGGTTTTTGAAGCCTCAAATGTTCTTTGCGATCACGAAGGTGTAGCCGCGATCGCATTTTGTTCTGGGAGCAGACTAGAGGTTCTTCTTCGTATTTGCAAAGGGTGAAACACGTTCGCGGAGGGTTGAGATTCTTGTTCTTCGCATTTGTGCATATGATGTCGTGTTCGCGTTATTTTGGGGGTCAACGGTCAGCAGAGGTCGTATTTGCGACTATTCATCCACGTTAGCGGACTTGAGGCCAGTTGGCCATCGTGTTCGCGTGCATCAGTCCGCATTTGCGAAGCAGTTCCTGGAGCTGTGTGTAATTTTATGCATCACGATCGCGTGGGTAAAACCGTGGTCACGTAATGTACTGATGGGCAATGTAAATAAGATATTATTTTCGGACATGGAACTCATTTTACCATAATTTGAGATTAGGGGCTCGGATTTGGGCAATTTTAGAGGGGATTTTCACCAGTTGGATTGGGATAAGTATTTTTTACTCGAATTTGATTATTATACATGACTTCATATTTGATTTTGTCATTTGATTGATGAATCTTAAAGAGAAATTGTGGGGGGGGGGGGGAGGTTGGTAAAACTTCTCTAAAGTGAATAATTGGGTTTTGAACATCGCTTCAGAGTTGGATTTGGATGAAACTGGTATGGTTGGACTCATATTCGAATGGGTTGTCGGAATTTGTGGGTTTTGTCGGGTTTTGAGGTGAGGATCTAGGTTGACCTTTGGTTGACTTTGAGTATTTGATTAAATATTCGACCTTTATCATTTGGGTTTTATTCCTATGTTGAGTTGCTTTTGGCTAGTTTCGAGCCGTTCGAAGGTTGATTCATGCGGGATGGTGCTTCTAGAGTATTGTTTTGGCTTGTTTGAGGCAAGTATCTTTCCTAACCTTGTGTTAGGGAATACCCCTTAGGATTTGGCCGTAATTGCTTATTTGTGTTATGTGGAATGCAACGTGTACACGAGGTGATGAGCGTGTACACGGGTAGACCTTAGGCTATTAATATGTCTTAATTTGAGGTTGTATTTTATATGAACCATGCTTAATCACTGTGTGACTATGTGAAGTTAAATATCCATCCACACTTTACTAATTTACATGTCCTTGTGCACTTGTTGATAAATTTATGAGCTTATATCCGTGATAAAAACTTTGGCATTATTGTTTGTGATTTTGTGACACGTGGACATATTGAGCGGATTGTTTGGGTATTGGCATGAGGTATTTTCCATGCAAGAACGAGGTTATTGTCGTGCGAGCGTGATTGATCTTGGCACGAGGTCTTTGTCGTGCGAGCTCGAAGTTTCTTCTGTGCGAGTGGGATTAAATTGGCATGAGGTGTTTGACGTGCGAGCACGAGGTCATTACCGTGCAAGTGTTATTGATATTGGCACAAGGTCTTTGTCGTGGGAGCAGAAGGCTTCTTTCAAGAGAGTGTGATTATATTGGCACGAGGTCTTTTCCATGCAAGCACATGTCACTGTCGTGCGAGTATGTTGCAATGGCAACGAGTTCTTTGCCATGGGAGTATGACTGGTATTGTTACACCCCATCTTTTCGTACGTGAAAGTACGCCATAAGTTTGATAGAAGC
This sequence comes from Nicotiana tabacum, assembly GCF_000715075.1. NCBI lineage: Eukaryota > Viridiplantae > Streptophyta > Magnoliopsida > Solanales > Solanaceae > Nicotiana > Nicotiana tabacum. The sequence continues at coordinate 72,607,449 of NC_134081.1, forward strand.
TCGGAAATGAGATGGTACATCCCGTATTTTCGTATGTTAAAATTTCGTCGTAAGCTAATCGACGTAAGTTCGAAAATGAGATTATTTTGAGATTATAAGCATTTATGCTATTTATAACAAGCGATAAGTAAGTGCCGTGAAGGATAAAGGAGAAACGAATCAAAGAAAATAAGTTTCGTTGAACGTTGTCGATTTGGATAAAATACGGTCCGAGCTTCAATACCCGACATTTATGGACTAATGACATATAAGGTACCCCATAACCACGATATTAAAAGTGAATAGTATTTTAAGTAATTTGAGATAATTCTTAATTATGCGGATTATTGGTTAATAGGAGAATTAGCAAGTTAATTAAGATTAGTGGGTAATTAATTAATAATCTTGGATAAGACCAAGCTAAGACCAACGTGGCAGCCCCATTCCAAGATGTGTGACTCTTATATTAGGAATGAAAGGTGGCACATGTAAGTAGGTTGTGTGGCTTAGTCACTAGCATGTGGGGCCTACCCAAATATTAGAGATGACCTTCATAATTCAATTCTAATATCTTAAGGAACATTTTCAACCAAACTTGGAATTTCATATAACTTTAAATCCTAATCTCTCAAGGAGAGTTTCAGCCAAGCACATAGAAACCTTACAATTCAAATCACTTCTAATCCAAGGAACATAGCAACGTTGTTGCTAAGTTCTTAAGGAAAGGGTTCGGCCAAGATTTTCTTGGCATAACAACGTGGTTGCTTCAAGCTTTTCATACGACTTGTTCCGTGTTTTGTCGCAATTGACATGTGTTAGAGGATTGTCAAGAGAATCGACTCAGGTATGTTAAGGCTATCCCTTCTTTCCTTTTTATGATCCATACGATACAAACAAAATGAGCAAACACACAATTTTCATAAATGACTCTATTCATAAAAGTATTATGGGTGTCTATGTTATTGATTCCTCATGTGAATTATTATTATATCTTCTGCTCATGGGTCTCAGAAAATACGTATTTAATAAAGTTTATTCGAAAGGCATATTTATTTTTATGACATTCCGAAAAATTTTATTAACGTATTTCATATGCATTTCATGCATTTATGCATGCACATTGACCCATGACCAGATGACGTTATATACGTGTATATACGTATATTATACGTATATGGGATATGAAAAAGGTTACGGCGTTATATACGCACCACCACCTGATCAGCTGGTATACGTTAATGAACTGCCCACAGTGGCCGAAATGATATGATGGGATGCTCTCAGAGGCTTGATGATGTTATGAATACATATACCTATGCATGGTATGGTATTTATACGCATATGCATGACATTATAAAAAAAATAAAATGATTCACAGAGCTATGCAGATATGCAGACGTACAGGTCGAGTCTTTTACTCTATGTTTCTCTCATGTCTATTATTTACTGATTTTTATTCCTTACATACTTGGTACATTATTTGTACGGATGTCCTTTTTTCCTGGGGATGCTGCGTTTCATGCCCGCAGGTCTCGATAGATAGGTCGAGAGTCCTCCAAGTAGGCGATCAGCTCTGCGAAAGATATTGGTGCACTCCATTTGCTCCAGAGTTGCTTGTTTGGTCAGTATGATTTAGATGTGTATTGTTTGGTACGGCGGGGCTTTGTCCCGACCTTTATGATATTTATGTACTCTTAGAGGCTTGTAGACATATGTCGTGTACGTGAAAGATTGTACGGCATATGTTTTGAGTTTATAAATGATCATGTTGGCCTTATAGGCCCATATGTCATGTGTATATGATGGTGTAATAAGAAAGATACGTTATATTGATACTCGGTTGAGTAAGTTACCGAGTGTCCATCGCGGCCCATCGGTTTGGGTCGTGACAAAAGTGGCATCAGAGCAGTTCTATCCTAGGGAATCTACAAGCCATGTCTAGTAGAGTCTTGTTTATGGATGTATCGTGCACCACACTTATAAACAGGAGGCTACAGGGCATTTAAGACTGTCACTCTTTCTTTTTACTCTAGATCGCGTGGTAAATCTTAGTTGTAAGAACTCAATTTCCTAAACTCTATCTCATTCATAATACGACGATACCTACATCCAGAAAGATGGTTGGTAAGAGATATAGCTGTGGAAGAGTTGAGTTAGAGGAACTCGAGTTTGCATCATTCCTATGATGGATAAATGTGAGGTCTTTAGTAGAACATGTATGTACATTATGTGTAAGCTTCTTGATAAGGAGCCTTAAGGCAAGAATATCTATCCACCTCTATGGTGAAAGGCAATAAGAGATTCACAAGACAGATACAAGTTTCAACAAGTAAAAGGAGAAAGATGAGAAGGGTACGAGGTACCCAGTTAATATAGATTATCGGTATTTTCAACTCCGGCAGAAAAATAAAAGCATTGCGACTTACTTTCAACAGTAACAGATGTATGTAGAATTGGCCACACCCATCTTAGTTATATCCTATTGGGGGCTAACATGTGTAGTTTAATAAAATGACAGGATATTAGTATCCGACTGAGGTTAGAGTAACCCAAAATGGTGAATGGATTGTTTGTGTTAGTTGACATTTCCGAAGGATATTACAAAGATGCTAATAGATCTTCTTGTGAGGCACCCAGATGGTGCACTCTAGAAAATTACAATTAGATGTGAATATTAGCATGAAAAAAATATATCAGAAGATAGGCACGGAAAGCCTAGAAGGGATAAATATTACCTTAGTGTGGCTCGCGTCCCTAGTAGAGCGAGAACGTTAAGTAACCCGAAGAACCACTGGATGGAGCAAAGGGGATCTAAAAGCAAAAGAATGTCTTGTTCGAGTTTTCAGAATAAAGTGATAGACATAAATGTTAGCGGGAAATAAGAAAATAGTTAATGAAGCATTATGAGTAAGATATGATACATGGAGGACAACGGTAGATCAAAAAGATGACAGTATTACAGAGTCTATAGTCAATTGAAGGAAAAGATGAGAGGTGACAGGCCTTGAGACAACAAAAGAGTATAGGCCATAAAGTCATATCCTCATTTCAAGAAATAAGTTCATGACTCCAACCGACTACCGGAAGGAAAAGTTAGACCCCAAAACAATAAAAATCAGTATGGGCTGGTGAACAAGATAATCTAAATATGAATTAGAGACTGAGTGATTGGATAATAGTCAGCATCATGACAATTTCAGATTTCGTTTCAGCGATAACAGAGTGGACAACAGAAGAAGATTCATGAGAAATTTAGAGGATGGTCATTTAAGAAGACGCTTCCCTAAAGAAAGCAATGTGAGTAAAGTTAAGCTTAAGGGACTGTATGTGCCAGTTATACTAAGTGCCACCCTCGCGAATAAGGAATTTTATTATCCTTAATACAGAAGGATTGCCGCAAGGAGAGTAAGGGTCATCGATGATTTAAAAAGACGCCAAAGATGAAGAGGTAAAATATCTATAGGTAAATCCTCATGGCTCCAACTCCTAGTACTCCCCTAAAGGGGGGGAATATGGAGTGATGTGGCATTAAGTAAGAATTAAGTGGTTCTAGTAACTATGGTTTAATAAAGGAAGAATGTGATAAGAATGAGAAAGGGATAAGATTGCACTTATTCAAATCCTACATATATGCTACGATTCCAGAACATTATGCAAACACGACGTCAAGGAGAGGAGGTAAGGGTTCCTGCCTGAGATGTTATTGATAGATAAGGAGCCAGTGCGAGACATAAGTTAAGATAAAGGAAATGACCCATGAAAGATTACGCAGAATATTGATATGAGAATGAGCCAATGAGTAGTTGATTCGGGAAGAGTCTAGTTATGGCTAGACAAGAGGATACAGACAAATCAACAGATCGTGCAAGATAAACATAGTGAAACCCAACATGGGGAATTCAGTCTCGCAGATATGACATTATAATACTTCAGAAATATTCAGATAGGAGTCGGGGTAGTTAAAGGTACCGTATGAATGTTATGGAAATAAAACATAGTCTCACTGGGAAGACAGTCAAAACTTCAGTTCAGGAGCAACCCTACAAGCACAAGGGCGTGGAAATAAGCAACTACGGATAATTATAGGCAAGGAAGAACATCAAAAATTCTGTCAAGTATACAATATAATAAGCTCGCAACTTCACAAGAGTCAGAAGGTCTTCCCTAAGTACTACAACGAAAGACTAGCTGAGGAAATAAGGAAGAAAGCTTCAACCTAAGCACAGTAACCTAAAGAGGAAATGGTCATGTAAAAGCAGTCTCACTACAACATTGTATGCACTCCATGAGAAAGTGGCACCTACCATGGCTAAGGAACGGGAAGAAAAATCAAAAGTAATATTCGAGACCATGTGAGTTGCACAAAACTTCCGGCATGCGTGGGAACTAATAGCTTACGTTTAAAGGAAGCTCAGAGGGAACAAATGGGATTATGCACTTAAGACTTCAGTGTGATATCCATGCACCATATATGTTGACATTCATACAGCCGTAGAAGACTCCGGTTTAAGTTTAAAGAAAGAATTGAGCCTAGGACATAGACAAAGGATTGAATTATCAGAAGATTGTATCATGGATATTCTATAGCACCCATGAAAGGCTAAAGTAATAACTAATACCGTGAGCCATAGATCAGAAGATAGCTTAAGCCTACATAAAGGCTGATCAGAAGAAAGAGGAAACTAAAGAGTTACAACAACGAAGTAAATCAGGAGTCTAATTATTGGACCTAGAAAATTATAGAAATCGTGATTGAGAATATTGCAGGATCGCTCTTAATATCAGAGGTACAAGAGAGATAGTACAGTAGCCATATTCTATAATGGTCTATGATAAAGTCAGTTAGAAGAGTACTAGCCTCATAAGAAGTCAATATGAAGCTCCCACCGGAGTGTGTATGCATCAGAGGTGTAAGTATTATAATAGAACTTCAAGTCGTAGATGTGAATTATACCTATGTGGAAGGGAGGCCATGAAAGAGATAGAAGATGTGATGCGAGATTTTAAGGTAAGTAAGGTAAAGGTGAATAACGTACGAGATACTGAAATGCAGAAGATCGTGAATAGTCCATACTTCGGATAGAAGGCTAGAAGCGCTGGAATTCAGTATCCAGGAATGATAGCGGCATCGTTAGTGGCATATATCTTCCAACCTATGGTTTCTAGGTACCGAGAGGCCTAGTTAAGGGAGTAAAGAAGAGTTTGAGATGATGTGATGTCTAGCTTGATGCTCCAAAATAACACAAGGAACTCTATGGTGCAAGCAAGTTGAAAGAAGGTTGCGAGTAGTATAACTAGATATGTATAGGTCGCAAGCTAAAGTATGGTAAAGCGATAAGGTTTTAGGAAGACAGGAGTAAGGATAAGAAAGGGCGAGTGAGAAGGTGATGAGAATGGATAAGTACTTAGGATTAAGCCCATGAAAACAAGAGAGCTGATGGTTTCTCTAAGTTATAGAAAGCTCAGTATAGCCTAAATAAACTCAAAGGAGTCTAAGACTAATAGCATTTAAAAGAGATGGAATGTTGCCCTGGTAGTAAAATGAGGGTATACTTGTGATAAATGAAGGATGACATTTGGACCTTCGATTGAGTGATGATTTGAAGGGATTTCATGAATTGTACAGGATTAAAATCCCCACGTAAGTGAGTCACATTGGGATGCTATAAAGTACGATTATTGAAGTACAGTATCGCCGCTAAGTGGATCAGGAAAATCACTACGAATATTCCTCAATGCAACGTAAGCCCAAATGACAATGTTTTACGTAAGAAGTTTGAAGATATCAGTGGTAGATTGTAGATTAACATTGAGGTAAATCAACAATGGATGGATAGAAGTTACAAAGTACGAAATGAGATATGGAAATATTCGTAAGTTCAACAAAGTACCGACTGAAGAACTTCAATACACCTATAGATGTCCAGAGGGACATCTTATCAAAGTTCTGTATATGTTCCCAAAGTGAGGCCTAAAGATTGGCTAAAAGCCGAAGGGAAGAGTCGCATATGAGCACATATAAGGAAAAGGTCCTACAGGCTGCATGGCAGAAGGTAGCAAGAGTTACAAGATTGGAAGAATTCCGACCACAGACCATAGTGTGAGAAAGAGGCCTAAAGGAGGGAATGCCCTGGCCTTTGGATTTATTCAAAGAATAATTGCCTAAATGGCAAGGATAATATTAAAGTATTTGGAAGACATAAGTTATGAAAATGATAAGTACATCAGTCAACATTCGAGGACGAATGTTCCAAGGGGGGGAATGATGTTACACCCTATGTTTTCGTACGTGAAAGTACGCCATAAGTTTGATAGAAGCTCGGAAATGAGATGGTACATCCCGCATTTTCTTATGTTAAAATTTCGTCGTAAGCTAATTGACGTAAGTTCGAGAATGAGATTATTTTGAGATTATAAGCATTTATGCTATTTATAACAAGCGATAAGTAAGTGATGTGAAGGATAAAGGGGAAACAAATCAAAGAAAATAAGTTTCGTTGAAAGTTATCGATTTGGATAAAATACGGTCCGAGCTTCAATACCCGACATTTATGGACTAATGCCATACAAGGTACCCCATAACTACGATAGTAGGGTACATAAAGTATATAAAAAGTGAGTAGTATTTTAAGTAATTTGAGATAATTCTTAATTATGTGAATTATTGGTTAATAGGGGAATTAGCAAGTTAATGAAGATTAGTGGGTAATTAATTAATAATCTTGGATAAGACCAAGCTAAGACCAACGTGGAAGCCCCATTCCAAGATGTGTGACTCTTATATAAGGAATGAAAGGGGGCACATGTAAGTAGGTTGTGTGGCTTAGTCACTAGCATGTGGGGTCTACCCAAATATTAGATATGACCTTCATAATTCAATTCTAATATTTTAAGGAACATTTTCAACCAAACTTGCCATTTCATATAACGTTAAATCCTAATCCCTCAAGGAGAGTTTCAGCCAAGCACATAGAAACCTTACAATTCAAATCACTTATAATCCTAGGAACATAGCAACGTTGTTGCTACGTTCTTAAGGAAAGGGCTCGGCCAAGATTTTCTTGGAATAACAACGTGGTTGCTTCAAGCTTTTCATACGACTTGTTTCGTGTTTTGTCGCAATTAACATGTGTTAGAGGATTGTCAAGAGAATCGACTCAGGTATGTTAAGGCTATCCCTTCTTTCTTTTTGGCATGATCCATACGATACAAACGAAACGAGTAAACGCACAATTTTCATAAATGACTCTATTCATAAAAGTATTAGGGGTGTCCATGTTATTGATTACCTATGTGAATTATTATTATATCTTCTGTTCATGGGTCTCAGAAAAATACGTATTTGATAAAGTTTATCCGAAAGGCATATTTATTTTTATGACATTCCGAGAAATCTTATTAATGTGTTTCATATGCATTTCATGCATTTATACGGAGTAAGAGTATTGTGGGTTATCGTATGTTATGTTCTATGGCTTCGATCCAAGTGGGGGAGTATGCTATGGACGATCAGATTGCATGGTCATGTGTTATATTAGTTTTTGTCTGAGGCATACTTATAGATCGATTATGACTTGAAGAGGTTGATTTCGTGCATGACTCGAGTAAGGAAATTTCTGGATGTATTACACTTTATGGATATATGGAAATCTTAGAGTAATTCGGGTTTGTTATTCATGAGGGATGTAGTGTGCTAGGAGAAGGAATTAACTATGTTGCTTAAAGGTGGGGTCACTTCTTTATGTGTTGGAGTGCTAATAGAGCACAAGTCGTTTGGCTAGTATAGGTGGTGCATTGGAGATTAGAGCAGAGTGGATGACTCTCGAGAAAAATCTAACGAGTTCATGATTTATATGTAGTATTTAAGGGTTTTCTCAGATTTTGTATATGGCTAATATCTGAGATTCGCATTTGGTTGGACTTGCTGTATTTCTGTATCATTATCGATTCTACATTTCAGTATTAAAGAGGTTAAAGAAACAACTTCAGATTCATATAAGGACTCTTCAGAGGGGTATCTCAATTACTGTACTATTTGTTGTTTAAGATAGAATATAGTAGCTTATGGGCCTTAGGACGATGTGGTTTCATGCTAGGATCTCCTGTGGTGAGCTTTGGGTTAAGGATCGTAGTGTATTGGCAAGGAGAAGTGTTAAATTGAAGGAAAGCCGAGAGGGACTCGATCAAATAGGTCAGCTTGGAAGTGGTTTGGATCAGCATAATAATAGAAGTGATCGGTTCCTTTGGTGGTGAGACTCTACATGTGTATTGTGGTAATACTCTTGGGCTTGGCGACCTGCGTGACTTGGTTGAGTTAGAAGATTTAATTTTGATGGCTTGGTTTTGTACTAATAGGTTTCGAAGAGTTCTCGATGATTTTGACCATGGCTTGGGACAAATGTTTTTGACAAGCATAAGGAGTATGTTGCGTGTTGTTATTTTCTCTTAGATAGGTGTCAAGTGGACGGTTTCTGATTGATAGAATATTTATCCTGCTTTTTCATTCAGGTTTGATAATGGGGTTCTCGTGTTTTCATATGATGGTATGATAAATGAGGTGCGGTGTGTGGACTTGAGGTTTGCATGTACGAGGTTGCAGTTCCGTTCTAAAGAAAGGTCATGAGTTCTAGACAGTGTGGACGGTTTCAGATGTTTAGAAGAATGTTGGCACTATTTAGTATCACCTGAGAAGGGTGTGCGTTTTAGAAGACGCACTCTGTTTTGACTTGCAGATGCTTGATTGGTATTACGGTAATTACCTAGTTGTTGACTGCTGATGATTACATTTTGCTACGTGGCGCAAAAGATTCATGAGAGTGTTTCTCATAATTTGATATGGTATGAGGGATGTGTCAGTAGTTTGAGTGGTGGAGTTGGGATCGGACATGGAGATTCTTGTATTATAGGGATTTGAAGACTAGGAGGGTTCTTAGAGGCATAATGTTCCTTTTTTGTAGACAGTGAAGGTATGTTAAGAGGTTGATGGCTGATTGTATGTGTTATGCATAGGTTATTGTGGACTTTTCGGATGTTATCTACCTATTTTAGGAGGATCAGAATTGATTTGGAGGCCACTGGTAGGCCTAATGAGAATGTGTATTCTACATCGGGACAGATTTGTTTACTCAACACAACAATTATTGAGGAGTGTGTCATCGGTTAGAGTTGATATTATTCGTGTTCTGATATATTCCATATGTTACTCTCCGATTCTAGATAGGTTGCTATTATTCGTGTTCTGATATGGCAAAACTCGAGTGAGATGGTTCTTCGGGTGTTGAATGATAGATTGCGCCTTGGTTATGGTCTTCTTGTTGGTGGTATATTGTGCTATTTATTTCTCTATGGTTATGGGCATGCACTTCGCGTGTTTGTTGTTGATATGCATATGGTTGTTTATTGTGAGCATCATAGGGTCGGTGTGTTTGGATTGTGTCACACATCGCAACAGATTTATGTTGGGATATGATCCTTTGTGCCATTTTATGTGTTTTATTTCTCCTATGTGAGATGTGTTCATAGCTTTGTGCATTGTGGTGGTATCTGTTGAGCTTGCGGAATGGTACTCTCATTTGGATTTCTTCCATCATTGGTTACATCTGACATGTTTCTTGATTCATGCACGGATTGCATGGTATGTGGATCTAGGTAGTATTGGTATGGCATATCAGTCGAGCAGTATGTACCGGATGAGATGAGGTTATTGGACCTGGAATGAGTGCTATCGGAATTGATTAAGGTATGTTTGGAGATGAGATGATGTCATTAGTCAGCTCAGAATTTAGCTATGGTTCTTGGCGGGCAAGAGAGCTCCACGATCCGATGAGTGGTTATTAGTTTTACATGTTTCTTTCGTCATTGTCAGTGTACGAAGGTTCAAAACAAGGTATTATTTGATATGAGGTATATCGCCGGTGCCGGATTTATTAATGCACAACTGTTATGGTCGGAAGTTATTGCTAGGAGTATCTAAGTTACATGGTTTATCATGTGAGAATATATTGGAATATGGTTATGTCTTGATATAGCTTTTCAGACTTATATGATGTATAGATGCGAGAATCGGGTCTTATAATGAATTATGGATGTTGGAAATTGGTTTCCAAGGGTTGTGAATTAAGGTTGAAGGAAGAATCTTCAATCAGGTGGTGTTGACATGCTTATATGGATTGGGTGACGTAGTATCGCCCATGGGTTGCGTAGGGTGAGTTTGTATAGTGATTTTATGGTTTTGTTACAATACTTGGCACGTTTGAGGACGAACATATGTTTAGTGGGGGAGAATATAACGACCCGACCGGTCATTTTAAGAATTTGTATTCTGATTGGTAGTTTGAGATTTTGAGTAGCTTCATATGATGTATTATAACTTGCGTGTATGGTCGATTTTAGTTTTCTAGTGGTTTGGTATTAATTTGAAAGAATGATTCTCATTTTAGAAGCTTTAAGTTGGAAGAGTTGACCAAGTTTGAATTTTGTGTATTAGATTTGGATCAGAGTTTTGATGGTTCCGTTAGGTCCAGATAGTGATTTTGGACTTGGGCGTATGCTCTGATTTGCATTTGTATGTTTCTAGAAGGTTTTGGCACTATTTGGCAAAAGTTGGCAATTTGAGGATTTGGAAGATAATAGGTTTGATCGAGAGTTGACTTCGATGTTACCGGGTTTGGATTTTTCCCCCAGTTTCAATAGGTTCGTTATGCCATTTGGAACTTGTGTGCAAAATTTAAGGTGATTCTGATTTGTTTAGATGTGTTCAGCATAAGTTTGGAAATTTGAAATAGTTCATTAATCTTGAATCTAGGTGTGAGTCGTGGTTTCGATGTTATTTTGTGGGATTTCAGTCCTCTCGTATATCTGTGTTATGTTTTCAAACTTGTTGGTATGTTCGGACGGGGTCCCGAGGGGCTGGGGGTGTTTCGGATTGGGGTCGGACCATTTTCTCTCATCTTTGTATTGCTAGTTTTCTGGTGGTTTTTGATGCCTCAAGTGATCTTTGCAATCGCGAAGGGTGAAACATGTTCGCGGAGGGTTGAGAATCTTGTTCTTCGCATTCGCACATATGGTGTTGCATTCGCGTTGTGTTAGGGGTCAGCAGTCAGATAAGGTCGCGTTCGTGACTGTTGATCCGCGTTCGCGGAGCTTGGGGCCGGTTGTCCATCACGTTCGTGTGCGTCAGGTAGCGTTTGTGAAGTAGTTCCTGGAGCACTGTGTCATGTTGTGCATCGCGATCACGAGTATACAATCGCAATCACATAATGTACCGTTGGGCAGTGCATATAAGATATTATTTTCAAACTTGGAACTCATTACCATGATCTGAGATTGCGAGCCAGGATTTGGGAAATTTGGAGGGGATTTTCACCATTAGATTGGGGTAAGTATTTTTGACTCGGATTTGATTATTATACATAAATCTATCTTTGATTTTGGCATTTGATTGATGAATCTAAAAGAGAAATTGGGGGGGGGAGGTGTTACACCCTATATTTTCGTACGTAAGAGTGCATCGTGAGCAAACTAATTTAGGACCAAAAAATGGGATCATCTTTGCAAATATATAAAGTAAGTTAATCATGTTATCTCGGAGGTTAAAAATATTGAAGATCATGAACAACAAGTACAAAGAGGGTTGGAAGGTTCAGAAGCTAAAATAATTGAAGAAAATAATGTTTCGTCGAAAGTCGACAAGTTGAAAATGTTATAACATGTACTTTTGAGGTGAGACTCGGGTGCTTAATATGATAAGGAGGTTATGTTATGAGTTATGTTAGTCGTATGATAGTCGTGTGTTATGTTTTGAAGTCAAGCGAGTTGTGGAACAAAAGTCGATGAAAGTCATCACAAGTTACGTTCACAAATTTTACTAAAACTTTGGGTCAAATGTAACTGTTCTCCAAATATACTTAGAGTTATGGGCTGTTCCACCCATCAAATTGAAGATCTATGAGTCTGTTTTCTAACTCATTAAACCGTTTGTCAATACGATATCAGAGTAAAGAGATATGGACGTTTTTGCGAGACTGCGTGGACTGTCACCTACTTGCTTAAATGAGAGTCCAAAAATAGGCTAGTTCGGGTCGTCCAAAGAGGCCTTTTAAAGGCCTATTCCCTTCATATATTAGACTGATAATATGGCATAATAACCAGACATAAGCTCTGCAAAAATCCTCTCAGAAATTTCCCACAAACTCCAATTGATTTTCTCTCTTTCAAGTTTTAATTGGAGGTAAAACCTAGAGTTTGAAGAACCAAGATAGGAGCTGAATTTTCCAACAAATAAGGTAAGTTTACTGCTCTCTTTCATCCATATTTTTCTGCTATAAATGCATGGTAAGTCATTCTATATTTGTAAGAACTCATGAGACGGTGATTGAAAGCTGTGAGTTCGAGTTATTCACTTGTAGCGGACTGTTTTGTGGACTGTTTTGTGTTGCTGTTGGGCTGCGTGTTTTACGAATGTTTTGTAGAGTTTTGGAGGAGTAAGGGTGTGGAGGAACACCACATAAATTCAGGGCGGTGGGCTGGTCGTTCGTCATAATATTTTCGAACTGTTGACACTACTACAATTGTCGTTTTGTGTATGAAGAGATTGTGGTGTGTTGGGCTATTTTCTAGTATTTTGTGGTGTATATAAGGTTGGAAAATAATGTATATATGTTGTTATTTTTGCGTTCTTGTGTTGTTGGTGTTATCTTGAATTTGGAGGAATTAAGGATTATAGGGGAGATGCTTCCCGTTGAAAAATAGTTATACCTTTCGTAACTTAATGATAGTATTATTATTGTTGTTATAGATTAAGGTGCGAAGAGGCAAGTTCAACTTGGTGATTGGAAAGATTGTGATAAGGTATGTTAAGGCTAAGCCCTTCCTTCATTTTGGCATGATCTTCTAACTACATGTGTTTGATAACGAGGCATAAAGAGAAGTTCATACTCCCGAATTTATATACATTATGCTAGTCTCATAAGTTATACTATTCTCCCTTATCGGGACTTTATATTCAATTGAGTATTGTCTTCTTCCAGTCAAAAGAGCAGAGGGTCTATATATATACAGTATTACAGTATTTTCACCACCATCGAGCTATAATCGGTGGGCAAGCCCCTATTGGGTAACCTCTATTCAGATGGTAAGTTATATACCGAGCCTACTGTGGTCGAGTGCCTATGAGCGAGCCCAGGATGGTCGAGATACAGAGTCTAGTATGGCTGAGCGCCTATGAGTGAGCCTACTACGGCCGAGCAGTTACACGTGCAGAGCCTTATAGGGCCGGGCATTTATTTTACTTACTATATTGAAGGAGTTGAGTCAGTATCAACAGGTAAGTATATCTCCAGATCATCTTTGACTCCCAGTTACTTTCAGTTATTATATTATCAGTTCAGTTTCAGCTTTCAATTATGTTATTGCCTTACATACTCGGTACATTATTTCGTACTGATGTCCCTTTTCTGGAGACGCTGCATTTCATGAGTGCAGGTTCAGATAGACAGACGGGTAGACCTCCTCAGTAGGTGTTTCCCAAGTTCAACCTGATCGGTAAGCTCCACGTCCTTCAGAGTTGCCGAGTCTAGGGTTTTGTGTACATCTTCTATATGTAAGTAAATATGTTATGGGTAGGTCAGGGCCCTGTTCCGATCACAATACATCCATCAGTAGAGGCTTGTAGACATATCCTGTCAGTTAGTGCAGTATGTTGGGCTTGTAGGCCGAGTATGTTTATTTTGTTGGTTTGTCAGTTGTAGTAGTTATGACGCCCTTGTCGGCCCAGCTTTATATTGATGTTTAGTCAGCACTACTTTCCGTTCAGTTTTATATTTTGCTTCGCAAATTGTCTTGTAATGTGGCCCCATGGCCAAATTCTGACATTATATGTTCAGAGTCCCTTAGTCGCAAGTTGGTACGCTAGGTTAGGTGAGGCACCGGGTGCCGATCTCGCCCCCAGGTTCGGGGCGTTATAGGGGGTTGGCAAAACTTTTCTACAATGAATAATTGGATTTTTAACATAGCTTTAGAGTCGGATTTGAATGAAACTAGTATGGTTGGACTCGAAAGTCAGATGTCGAACCCACAGAGACTTAGATTAATCGTTAACTAAGCAAACTAAAATCAATTAACCGTCCAAGATAATCAAAAATGTTGATTATCGACTAAACTACTTTTGCAAATATTGAACAAGTAATTAGCTAATTTATCAGGGATGCAAACGTGTGTTTTGGATTTTTCTCAGAGGAGATGAAGATTCTAGGGTTGTGGTCGGTTTGTCAATCCTATTAAGTTCAATAACCACATTTGTTAATCCAGGTTATCAATGGTTGCTAATTGATCGGATCGTTGATATGAGTAGCATGTTCCCACAATACTACTCGCCTATCCACAATATATCAATCCTATATTCCTATGGTATTGAGTCTATCATGAACGAATATAATAAGATATTCAACTAAGCAAGGCTGTTAGGTATATTCCTATCCTAACTGCGAAATCGTTCCCCGAGCCACGGGTTCAGAAACAAGCTCTCTTTAATTCTACTCTAATCTAAATACGACTTTCCCAAGCATATCATAGATAGTAGGGTGAATTGGTAGCTACAAAAATTCACCCACTTAGGGCGAAAACCTTCTGTCTGGCCGACCCTGCTGGTGGGGTCCCCTGTTACCCTGACTAGGTCCAGATGATTGTGCACCCATCGAAGACTGGGCGAATGATTAGGATGGTCCTGATGACGCTCCCCCGAATACCGATCTACCACCACTACCACCGGAAGAACCACCAAAGTTGCCCGCGGACCGGGCCTTGCTGCTACTCTGACGCTCCATTCTATTCTTCAATTTGCGGGGCTCTGTGGCTTGAGCAAATGCCACTATCTTACCATAGTTCATATCGGAATTTAAGGCAGCTGTAAAGGCCTCATTGATAACCAAGGGGCTAAGGCCCTGTACAAACCGGCATACTCTAGCCTCCATAGTAGGCAACATGTGAATAATATACTTGGACAGGCGTGCAAACTCCATATGGTACTCCCACACATTCATACTACCCTGCTTCAGGCTTTCAAACTCAGCGGCATGAGCTGCTTTAGTTTCGGCAGGCAAGAAATGATCCATAAAGGTATCTGTGAACTCACCTCACCTTGCCGGAGGGCCTCCCTCCTCGCGGGATTCCTCCCAGAACTCAAACCAAGAATAGGCCACCCCTTTCAGGCGGTAAGAGGCCAACTCTACTCCCTCCGTCTCTATAGCATGCATAACCCAGAGAGTTTTGTGCATCTCATCAATGAAGTCCTGGGGGTCCTCCTCGGGATCAGTACCCGTAAACACCGAAGGATCTAACTGAAGAAACTTTTTCACCCTGGAACTAGCGGACTCTCCTGGATGACTAGAAGGAGTAGGCCCAACACTCGATCTCTAGGCCTGAGAAGCCACTATCTGTGTCAACATTTGTATGGCTCCCCTAATATCAATATCAGACACACCAGAATCGGAAGCTGGATCTGGAGATGGAACTGGAACATCAGTTGGAGGAACTGTTGCACCTTCTGTAGGTGTAGGGACAGGTGCGGTCTGATCAGTTGTAGTAGAGTCAGGCAGTGTAGTAACTGAAGGAATGTTCTCAATCCTCGGGTTCTCACCCGCATCATCAATTATAGGGTCAACTGTCACTCCTGGGGTGACATTGGCTCTTTGGCCAGTTCTTGCCTTCTTCTTAGTTGCCATGTACTGAAAATTAGAGCAATGCGGGAGTTAAAGGAGGAACAGTCTTACAACCAGCTTTATCGCACGATCGAGAACATGAAAGAAGGGTATTATTCCTAAATGCCCATGTAGCATCCTAATTATATATGTGGTCGACGACACACCGATAATAAGGACTCTACTAGACAGGGCTCCGAGACATCCTAGGACACTTTAAAATCTTAGGCTCTGATACCAAGTTTGTCACGCCCCAAAACCGAGGAGCGCGACCGCCACTCAACCGAATGAACCCGACCTAGCAAGCCTATTAGATTCCTTCTACCCAAACTCATTCATGAATAAAGAGAATATATGTTTTCCTTAATTAAACAATAAAGTAGTCATGTCTGCAATTATCAATTTCTTACCATAAGTTTCACCATTTTTAAAGTCTCAAACGGACAAGTAATACAACCACAATATAGCATAGTTTGTCTTTCCCAGCACCAATACACAACCCATACTATGTCTACGGAGCCTCTATAGATAAAGAAGAGTACAATGATAATGCTGGCAACAAGGCCCCGGCTATACCTTAACCGTAATACATAAAGAACAAAAGATACATGACCCCGGGATGAAGTGGGGCTCACCAAGTCAGCTGGGAAGAAGGTGTACTACTATCACTGATCAATGTCTCCTGCTGTGGAACCACCTGCATCCATTTAAAGATGCAGCGCCCCCGACAAAAGGGACGTTAGTACCGTCGAATAGTACTAGTATGAAAACTAAACACCAATTTAAGAATTTAGAAATACAAGATAATTATGATGAACCAGTGCGGTAATAGAATAATATAGATAACCGTCTCAACCATAGCAAGCTTATTAAAAGCTATCAACAACATTTATAGGATTTAAGATGAGATCCTCTATAACCATCTTCACACAAAGCGGCCCTGTCGCCTCACCCGATGTATGCAAGTGGAGGTGTATGTACAATACCACAATTCAAATCAAGTGGCTCTGCCGCCTCACCTTAATGTATGTGGGTGGATGTATAACCACAGTACCAAGAACCTATACAAAGCGGCTATGCCGCCTCACCCCAATGTATACGGGTGGAAATGCATCAACGATACCAATACCAACACAAAGCGGCTATGCCGCCTCACCCCAATGTATGCGGGTGGTGGTACCATAACAATACCAACACCATACACAAAGCGGTCGTATCACCTCATCCCAGTGTAATCGGGTGGAGGTGCAGTCCTACAATATCATAATCCCTACACAAAGTGGTCATGCCGCCTCACACCAATATATATGCGGGTGGAGTTGTATCACAATCACAATCTCTATGCCATAATCCCCACACAAGAGGTCATGCCGCCTCACCCCAATGTGTGCGGGTGGAGGTGTATCACAATCACAATCTCTATACCATAATTCCCACACAACTTGGCATAATAACTTTCACATAAATCATGACTAGAAATTATAACATGTGGATACATAATTCATTGTTTGGGACACATCCCCAATATATAATGCAATATGATAAGAGCATTTGAAACACGAATCGAACATATATCTTCTCCACAAAACTTATCGGAATACTCCATTTATAATCAACATCTTGGAACTTACAAGGATATTGAAAATTCCAATTCTTAAAGAAGAGTTTAGCCAACATACCTCACTTGAGCTTCCTTACACTCTAAATGTTCTGGAATTCTTAGCAACTTCAATCTATTTTAGAAATATAACAAATTGAACCAAAATTAGGAAGATGATTATGGTTCTAGCTCATTTGAGCAATTTATCAAACACTAGGTGTGCATTAAGGTTTTAAGGCCCTTTTTATGGAGGATTCCATCATCCCACAACCCAATATTTACCATTTTTAGCTCAACAATCTTCCTACATCCTTTTATAACACATGCATATAAAATAACCAATCCTCTTACCCAGAAATTATCTTGCTTATTATCCATTTCTATACAAAATTTGAAATTGAGGGTTAGGGTGTAGAACCTTACCTCTAAGATGAAGATCTAGTGAGTTTCCCTTCTTAATCTTCTAAAAATTGGGCAAGAATTGAAGGACAAATATTGGAGGGCACCCTCTCTCACTCTAAAATGTCATATAATAGCTCAAAAATGACCCATAGAGTGTATTTAACAAAATAGGGTCGGGTTTTAAAAACCCAAATATGGAGCTCCGGAACAAGGTATGCGATCGCATAATCGATATGCGGACCGCATATCGATTGCATAGTTGGTTACAAAATAGCCAAAAGAACTGTCTGTGTATGCGGTCACTATGCGGTACGCATAACCGTTATGCGGTCGCATAATGCACCGCATAACAGTTATGCGGTTGCATAGTCGACCACATAATTGCTTTCAATTGGCCCAATTAACTGCCTCACTCTGCGGTCCGCAGAGTGATTCTGCGGTCGCATAATGGACCGCAGAAATGCACTTTTTTGCCAAAATATTTTCTTTATTTTTCGGTGCATTGTTCAACCCAAAAAGTCCTAACCGCTGCTCGCAAGCTCGCTGTGAAGAATTTCTACAATCCTCAAACACGTAAGCCTAGTCCGACACAATGAAACATTATTTTCTTTGCAAAATTCACCGGGCTTACCACTTAAGTACTTCAAAATATTCGGGGGTGTTACATCACAGAAGGTCTCTTCAGAGTGAGTGTCTCGATTGTGGTACTTTTGGGGTGCTTGAGATGGAATACAACGGATTATGGGCCATAGGGCGGTGTGGTTTTATACTAGGATCTCTGGTGGTGAGCTTTGGGTAAGGATCGTGGTGTTCTGGCAAGGAGAAGTGTCAACTTGAGGGTAATTAGGAAGAAACTCGGGGAAATATGACAGTCTGGTAGTAGGTTGGATCAGCACGGTAAAGGATATGATCAGGTTTTTGGATACTTATGATGTGGCGAGTCCCTACAGGCATATCGTGGTAATGCTCGTGTGTTTTGGCGACCT
This sequence comes from Nicotiana tabacum, assembly GCF_000715075.1. Classification (NCBI taxonomy): domain Eukaryota; kingdom Viridiplantae; phylum Streptophyta; class Magnoliopsida; order Solanales; family Solanaceae; genus Nicotiana; species Nicotiana tabacum. Next base: position 72,626,111 of record NC_134081.1, read on the forward strand.
GCGTGGCGTGGTTGAGTTAGAGGGACTCAGTTCTGATGGCTAGGTTATGGGCAAATGGATTTCAAAGTGTTCTCAATGGTTTCTACTACGGTTCGAGGTGTATATTCCTGTTGGCATGGGGAGTGTGTTGCGTGTTGTGAGTTTCTCCTGGATGAGATCTAATGGAAGGTTCCTAACTAATGGAGTATGTATTTCTGCTAGAATTAGAGTTGATTATGATATTTTCATACTTTTCATACGATGGCATGATAACGGTGGGGTGGAGTTAGGAGCAAATATGGTGATTCGTGTGTTCTATGAATTTGGAGACTAGGAGTTCTGAGAAGCAGATTGTTTCGTGGTTGTGGACTGTGAAAATGTGGCCAACGATAGCAAGATGATAGTATGTGTTACGGTTAGGTCATTGTGGACTTTCGAAAATTTCAGTAGTGTCGTTATGTCATTTATGAATTGTACGCAAAATTTGAGTTCATTCCGGATGGATTTGATATGTTTCGGTGCGAGATTTGGAAGTTGAAAGATTTAAAGTTTATTAAGTTTGAATTAAGGTGTGATTCATCATTTTGATGTTGTTATATGTGATTTGAGGCCTAGATTAGGTCCATAATATGTTTTAGGACTTGTTGGTATGTTCGGACGGGGTCCCGAGGGGCTCGGGTAAGTTTCGGACGGGGTTCGGATCGATTTGAAATTTTTGGAAGTTGCTGGAATTTTGGGTTGCTGGTGTGGAAGCTTGGTCGCAGAAGTGACTTCACAGAAGCAAGCAGCCCATCGCAGAAGCAGACTGAGCAGCTGGGCAGGAGTCTGCAAATTCGGAGTGTTTTGCGTAGAAGCACGACCGCAGATGCGGTCCTGAGCTGTTCTCGCAGAAGCGATATGTATACCACAGATGCGACTATGCGATCGCATATGCGAAAACCTGGGCAGAAGCTATAATTGAGGTTTTGGTCATTTTATTCACATTTTCGGATTTTGGAGCTCGGTTTGGGCAACTTTCGAGAGGAATTTGGTGTTAGACTATTGATTTTTCAAGAGAAATCGGAGGAATTTTCTATAATTCCATAAAATAAATTTTTGAGATTTGAATGTCGATTCGAAGTCGTATTTGAGTAAAATTAGTATGGTTGGACTCGTAGTTGAATGGGTTGTCGGATTTCGAGACGTGGGCCCCAGTGCCGACTTTTCGAGCGAAGTTAGGAATTTTTATAAATTATTAAATTGTAAGCATTGGAGTATATTTTGATCAATTTGCACATTATTTGATTAGTTTTGAATCGTTTGTCTTGGAAATGAGGAGATATGAAGACGTTCGGAGGTTGATACGTGCGGAACGGAATTTTTGGAGTATTGTTTATCGTGCTCTACATTGGATTCGGCTTGTTCGAGGTAAATAACACTTCTAAACTTAGTGTTGAGGGTATGAAACCCCAAATTTTGTGTTATGTGTTTGCTGTTGAGGTGACGCACATGCTAGGTGACGGGCGTGTGGGCGTGCACCGTGTTAATTGTAACTCCGTTATTTTTATAGTACTGTGTAGTTACCTGAACTTATCTATAATCATGAAATCTCTACGTACTAGAGTTATTGAGCTGTGATCCATATTAGAAACCATGTCTAGGCTACATGATTATTCTTTTGGGACCCACTGAGGTCATTACTGCTATTGAGTTATTTGCTTACATTGCAATTTCATACTCAGTCATGTTCATTCATTGCATATCATATCTCAGTCTCTGTTGTTATTTATTGATACATTATATCATTATTTTGGGCTAGTTTCATGACATAGTGAGTCAGAGAGACTGGATAGATTGATGACTGCGTGAGGTAGAGGGACAGAACGTGAGGTTATTGATACTATAGCATGTGAGTTGTCCATGCGGATCCAGATATTGATACTATAGCACGTGAGTTGTCCGTGCGGATTATGGCCCTTGGGCTGAAGGAGCCCCTTTGGAGTCTGCCCACACCCCCAGTGAGCGCAGGTACCTATTGTATTGAGTGCGAGTGCCGAGTGATTGGGAGGACTGAGTGGATTGATACTCTGAGAGTATGCATATGGTTGTTCACTATGTTGTACTGCATTGACATGCACACTTGACATACAAGCATAGAGACGCATTTTTCCTCATGTTGCACGGTATCATTTCATTCATGACTTCTCATACACATTGACATGTAGGCATAGAGATGTACTTCTCCTCATGCCATTTAATAATGAAACATTTACCTGTTGAAAAGTTTCGAAAGGAAAATCATAATTTTACAAACTTTCTCATATTTTGGTATCTTCAGTAAAAGATTTGGGTTTCACTGTTGTATTTGAAAAGCATGTCTATATTCTGGAACTATGACCTTCTATTTCCGAGTTATTTCCTATACCACTTTTATTATATTGTTATGAGTTGTTGTTGGCTATTGGTGTTGTTGGCTATTGGTGCTGGACTTTGACTTGTGTACTCGCTCGTCACTAATTTCAACCTAAGCTTAGGTTTGTTACCTATTGAGTACATGGGGTCGGTTGTACTCATACTACACTTCTGCACCTTGCGTACAGATATTGGATGTTGATGTTGCTGTGATCGACGGGAGCGAGATTTGAAGATGTACTTGCGTTCCGGTTGTATCTACCTCTTGTTCATGGTAGCCTTAGATTTATAAAACTCTATTTATGAACATTTCGAACAGATGATGTATTTATTTCATACCAGCTTTGTAAATTTTAATCTTAGAAGGTCATGATTTGCACTACCAGTCCTTGAGAATTCTTGTATAAAAGCATTTTTATTATCCTTTCTTTTCTAAATAAATTTCATCTAAATTGGATAGTTGTTAATTTGCTGACCTGGCGGGTTGGGTTAGGTGCCATCACGACTAGGTAGATTTTGGGTCGTGACACACATGCATGCAATTAGTACCATATGCTTGCCCTTAATGTAAATCTTTACTAATGTAAGCTCACTCGGTCTAAAATCAATTAGGACTTTTTTTATGGTTGTAATATGGGCTAAGGGACGGGAAGGATATATTTAGGAATAGTGGCTAACCCTCCTAAGCACTTTAACACATCACATAATCAACTGTAAGCGCAAATTCTTCAATCCCAATTTTAATTTCATAACTAAAATCATCCCTAACAATGTTCCCTCTTTCTTTAGGCACTACATTAATTCATACCCACTATCAAGACAAGATATCAATTTATTCATCTAAATTTTCCCTTCTCTTTTTTCAGATTTTTCTTCTTTTTTTATACAAATTTCTGTAGTGGTGTATTCTTTTACAAAATAAGTGCACATTTCTTCCTTTCATTGGTTCCACTAGAAAGCCACCCAAATTCCTTCCTTACTTCTTTTGGTACTCATTTCACAATTTAAGTGCTTTAAGAGGTAAAAGGATCAAAACAATGTCAATTAAGAACAAACATGAATAAGCTTGTAACGTGGGTGCCAAATAAAAGTATATAGACTCAAAAGGGTTAACTAGGGACAAATTTTATTTGTGATCTGCATTAAGCTCAAAAAGAACAAAGACAGCCTAAAATCATTTTTCAAACCGAGCCTCACCTAAAAATTCGTTTCGACTCACATACGGGGCAAGAGTTAGGAACAAGTACAATGACATGGACTACACAAAAATCTCACTTCACATATGGCACATGACTCACTAAGAACGGACTCATTTCGACTCACAAACTAATGCAAGTATTCACGGAGCCACAAGATATTAAGCATTAGCACAAAGTGAACATAAGTCCAGAATACGAGACATAGGCGTCACGAGACATGTCATCCAATTTATAAAGGCATAATGATCAATTTCAAAATATAGGGAAGATACACTAAAAGTCAAGGGTGCCTAGGACTCTCATCTTTCTTCCTCCATTTTTTCCTAAGTCCTACACTAAAAGAAACTACTACCTGGTTCAAACTACATCCCATGGAAAAGAACAGAGACACAAATAAAAACCACGGGGGATTATTTCTACCTAAAGAAAACTAAAAGACATATTTTTGTATTTTTGTTTAGACTTTAATACCTCAAGAAACTGTCTAGGAGATCCATTATCGGGAAAAGTCCAATTTTTCTAATTTTTTTTCTTTCGGTTTCTTTATTTGGGCTACTAAAATACTACACAACTACGAAAATAAAAACTAAGAAGATAAAATTAAAATAAGAAGTTAACATTTTTACTAACATACTGCTACTAATTATCTAGAGGAATTCTCCCACCCCACACTTAAAGGAGTGCAGCATCCCCAATGCACAAATAAAGAAAAACAATAACGAGGGTAGATAAGAAACTCCCTCAAAGGCCAAAGGCCAAAACAATAGCGGCTCACAGGGTACTCAGACTTTCCCCGGGCATGGTCCTTTGTATGAGCACCCCACACTTAATTCTCACCATCAAGCTCGCGTTTGCACTCTTCCAATGGCTTTTCTTCCTATGCATATAATCCTACAAAATAAAAACAAACACTACAAAAATAATATTATAAAAATAAAAATAAAAGAAAGCAGTAAAGCTAGATTGCCTCCCAATAAGTGCCTGATTTAACGTCACGGCCCGACTTGAAGCACTTTTTGTCTCCATCTCAAACTTATGAATTGAGCCCCCAATTTGTCTTCAAGCTTTTTGCTATGCTCGCGAGGTGGTGGGACAAATGTAATTGGGCCAAGAAACCAATTTCGCATTCTACACTTCTTGGCCTTCAGATGAGGTATGTAATTATGTCTCTCTGGCACGATAAATTCCAGAATGTAAGCACCTTGTTCCTCATCCATTGGCTCCTCCAAAGGCTCGAATGACTCAATTTTCATATCATCATCCAAACACAATGTCGAAGAATGCATGGAATGAGGGCCAATACGTTCCAACTCTATAACTGCATCACTATTTACATCCTCATATGTACCCACACTAGAGTCTTCAAATATAATATTATCTACTTCCTCACATGACTCTAGAACACTCTTCTTAACATTGGCATACTCAAGAAAGATATAGTCTAATGCTTGGTATTCTCGTTTTAGCTCCTCAATTTGGTCTAGAAGAATTTTTTCAGTTTCACACAACTTATCATTAAATTATTGGGCATTGAACGCATTAACCTTTGCACTCAAATTTGTATCCGAGTGGTGCAAAGTCAATCCAAACTTGTCAATTTCTTGTGCAAGATCAACTCTCTCCTTCTACCAATCATTCACCAACTTTGTTAGAAGATAACGTCGTTTCTCATATTCTCTTAATCGTGAATATCCGTCCCAATACCAACCCTTACTCCCATATTCAAATTCAGACCTCCCGGAGTTCAGGTCATGACAAGCCCAAAAAAACGGGACAAAAAAGTCTTCAGTCAACCAAGCGTCTTCATCAATAACCTTACCTCCAGATATTTTATCCCGATATGTCATGTTGAGAAAACTATGAACACACTAAGAGAAAAATCAAATTATTATAAAAATAAAATAATTTACAAAAAGAAAAAATAAGCAAAACATGTAAAGATAAAAGTAAAAGTCTAATCTAGAAAAATAACTAAATAGGAAAATTAAAAACTGGAACAGAAATCAATTAAAAGCTTAACTTAGAGAAACAATCAAGAACTTAGTCCCCGGCAACCGCGCCAAAAACTTTTTGGTTCCCCAAGTACATGCAAGTATACGTGGCCGTCAAGTAATAAAGTGAGTCGAAAGTCGGATGTCAAACCCACAGATACATAGATTAGTCGTTAACTAAGCAAACTAAAATTAATTAACTGTCCAAGATAATCAAAAAATTTGATTATCTACTAAATTACTTTTGCAAATATTGAACAAGTAATTAGATAATTTATCAGGGATGCAAATGTGCGTTTTGGATTTTGCTCAGAGGAGATGAAGATTCCAGAGTTGTGGTCGGTTTATCAATTCTATTAAGTTCAATAAACCACACTTGTTAATCAAGATTATTAATGGTAGCTAATTAACCAGATCGTTTATATGAGTAGCATGTTCCCACAATACTACTCGCCTATCCCCAACATATCAATTATATATTCCTATAGTACTGAGTCTATCATGAACGAATATAATATGATATTCAACTAAGCAAGACCGTTAGGTATATTCCTATCCTAACCACGAAATCGTTCCCCGAGCCACGGGTTCAGAAACAAGCTCTCTTCAATTCTACTCTAATCTAAACATGGCAATCCCAAGCATAGCATTGATAGTAGGGTGAATTGGTAGCTACAACAATTCACATGTCAAAACTAGAATTAAAGAAACAACCACAAGATGATAATCTGACTTAACGAAGATGTAATTAATAAACGTTAATAATCATGTCAACCACAACCCTAGAAACTAGAGTGCTTAGCCACTCATGTTCATAGTACCAATTTTTCAAGTATTTTGCATAAACAAATTACAAAGAAAAGATGAAGGAATGAAGAACTCGATGATTTTCTCCTCCAAAAGTTGTTCCACGTGAAGTTCTTGCCTCCAAAATGGCTTGTTCTCCCTTCGTCTAATGTCTCTAAAAATGGTGTTTAAAGACTATTTATAGGTGTAGGGAAAAGACCTAAAAGAAATAACCAAATCCAAAACCAGAAAGGAGATAAAATAGGCTTGAGACTCAGACCATGCGTCGCCATGCGAAACGCGCGAAGCATCTCGCGTCAATCCGCGCCTAGCGAGGTCAAACACGAGGTAACAATGTCGCCTGCTTTGGTGTTTCAACGATTTAGTTATATTAACATTCAATGTCTTCTGCCTAACTTTTGCTTTCAAGTGCATGCTTCTCTTCTTGAACTCCAATTGTTCCCACGTCAATTTGCTAACTTGGATTCTTTATAATTTTGTCTTCAATCATTACCCAATCATGACGTCATAATATTTTCAATCACTAAATAATCATGATTCATTCTTGTAGTGTATAATATACATATAAAATCTCTGTTTTTCTCTCAATTTCATCTTCAAAGTACCTACACATAAAATAAACTCAATTAAGCATAAATATAATATAATTTATCATTAAAGCACCAAAATGTAAGGTAACTAATGCACTAAAAATATATAATTATAGCTAAACGCCAGCCATCATGTTCATGTGTGTCAGGTCGCGTTCGTGAAGTAGTTCCTGGAGCACTGTGTCATTTTGTGCATTGCGATCACGAAGGTACAATCGCGATCACGTAATGTACGGTTGGGCAGTGCATATAAGATATTATTTGTATTTTTAACTCGAATTTGATTATTATACATAGTTCTATATTTGATTTTGGCATTTGATTGATGAATCTAAAAGAGAAATTTGGGGGGGGGGGGAGGGGTTGTCAAAACTTTTCTACAGTGAATAATTGGACTTTTAACATCGCTTTGGAGTCGGATTTGGATGAAACTAGTATGGTTGGACTTGTATTCAAATGGGATGTCGGAATTTCTGGGTTTTGTCAGGTTTTGAGGTATGGGCTCGGGTTAATGTTTGGTTGAAATTGGAATTACATAATGTTTTTGAGTTACTTTTGGCTAGTTTTGAGCCGTTCGTAGGTTGATTCATGTAGGATGGCGCTTCAGAGTATTGTTTTGGCTTGTTTGAGGTAAGTATCTTACCTAACCTTGTGTAGGAAAATACCCCTTAAGATTTGGCCATAATTGCTTATTTGTGTTATGTCGAATGCAACGTGTACACGAGGTAATGAGCGTGGATCCGGGTGCCATGCGTGATTTGTGATCTGAATAGACCTTAGGCTATTAATATGCCTTAAGTTGAGGTTGTATTATATATGAACCATGCTTAATAACTTTGTGGCTATGTGAACATGATCACTACACTGGGTTTTAGTCGTAGTAATATTTTATTTGTTAAATACTCATTCGCACTCCACTATTTTTCTTGTCCTTGTGCACTTGTTGATAAATTTATGAGCTCATATCTGTGTAAAACCTTTGGCGTTATTGTTTGCGATTTTGTGACACATGTGGACATGTTGAGCAGATTGTTTGGGTATAAGTACGAGGTCTTTGACGTGTGAGCACAAGGTAATTGCCATGCGAGTGTGATTGATATTGGCACGAGGTATTTACCGTACTAGCACAAGGTTTCTTCCGTGCGAGTATGATTATATTGGCACAAGACATTTTCCATGCGAGCACGAGGTCATTGTCGTGAAAGTGTGATTGATATTGGCACAAGGTTTCTTCCGTGCGAGTGTGATTATATTGGCACGAGGTCTTTGTCATTCGATCACGAGGTCATTATCGTGCGAGTGTGATTGATATGGGCAAGACGTCTTTACTATGCGAGTGTGACTAATATGGTGGGCACGACGTGCCATATGTATGCATTTTTAGTTGATGACCTGTTGCTGAAGCTGAGTTTTTACTAGAATTGAATTGTCATTACTAATTACTGTTATTACTTTTCTAATATACTTTCTGTTGCCAGTGTTTGATATATTACACATGTTATTGAATTAGTGAGTATCACATGACTTGAGCCTCACCACTACTTCATCGAGGTTAGTCTTGATACTTACTGGGTACCGACTGTGGTGTACTCGCACTACATTTCTGCACCTTGCGTGCATATTCATGGAGCTGAGCTATTGTGGATGATGAAGGAAAACATTGAAGTCGTAGTTGTATTCTAGATTCGAGCTACCTTGCATTTATTAAATCTTCAAGCAGATGTTGTACTTATTTCTTTTTACCAGTTTTGTAAATTCAAATTGTACTATCAATCCTTGGGATATTGTATGAAAATTCAATTGTTTCACTTTTTGAGTACTTATTATTTTAATTAGAATTGTGTAACTGGTTTTTGGCTTACCTAGCGGGTTGGGCTAGGTGCCACACGATAAGGTGGATTTTATGTCGTGACAACTAGCTTCCCTTCTGTGATTCGAGATATTTCACAACTTTATGTGATGCTTTATAATTTCATGTATGGTCCGTGTCAATTTCCTGAAAGTCTAAATTCCAATTTCTAAAAAAATGTGATTTTGACTTTGAAAGTGGCTAGAGTTGACCACGGTCAATGTTTTTGGTAAACGACCGCGGATTGGTGTTTTGACAATTCCGGAAGGTTTGTATGTAATTTTATACTTGTATGCATGTTTTGTTGAGTTCCCGTGTGACACGAGGCTATTTCGGTGCTTTATGTAGAAAGTTTAAAAATTGAGTTTGAACTTTAAAAATCTTGAGTTTTGATGATTAATTCTTGATTTAAGATGTTATTGTGATGATTTGAGCTTATGAGCGAGATTGTTTGATGTTAATATACTTGTGTGAATGTTTGGATTGGAGCCTAAAAGGCTCGGGTGAGTTTCGGATAGGTTACAGACTGTTTGGAAGCTGTTGTGATTAGTGGTGTTGTTGGACTGCAGATCTCGCATTTGCGAGGCTTTGTTCGCAAATGCGAGCATCGCATTTTCGAGATCATGCTTGCATTTGCGATGTTGTAGGGGCTGGTCGGTTTTACATTTGCGAAGCTATGTTCGCTTTTGCAAGAGGTTTGGTCTTTGCAATTGTGATGGTTTTTCTGCATTTGCGACTCTGGGGGAGTAGAGGACTGCTTCGCATTTGCGATGGTCCCAGCATTTGCATTTGCAATTATTGTTTTGCATTTGCATTTGCAATTATTGTTTCGCATTTGCAACATCTGAGGGCTCAAACACTGATCACATTTGTGATCAGTGATTTTCATTTGCGAACATTGCTCGGAGACGTCCGAGACCCGTAAAAAAAATGAGGCCTTCAAAAAATTCCATAACCAGTTCTAAAGGCTACCTTCAGCAAACTATATTCTAAACTACTCTGGGAAAAAGTTTCCGGTAATATCGAATCCCCACGATGCCTTAAAACAAAATAATGTTAAAGGAAAGGTTTATTCAAATCTTCGAACATAACCTAACTATTTCATGCTAAGGTATTTCGATCATTGCGAATACAAATAATAAAGTAAAGGGAAAATTCAAAAGCTGTGAAAGGGAGCAAGCCTTACATATACATATCAAAAATTATTTTTACAAGGGCCAAATAGCCTCGATACAAATTTTTACAAAGGCCGAACGGCCTCAACAAAGAAGAAGACAAAAACATTTAAAAAGATCCTAAGTGGCCTAGTCTTCGTCGGGGGACGCATCATCACCTTCAGGTATCTGCCGCTCTCGAACTCACCCGAATCTTCAGATTCCTCAAAATCTTCCTCCTCGGGATATGCCAGCTTCCTATCGGCGGCTTCGAGCACCTTGGCATCCTTGATCTCAGCCGATAAATCAAAGCCCCAAGAGTGAATTTCCTCGAAGGCCTCTCTTCGGGATTTCCATTTCATATGTTCAACTATATTTTTTACAAGGTCCTGAGCTGCCTCAGCATCGGCCTTATGCTGGGCCACCCTTTCATCAGCTTTGGCTTTGATCATGACGGCCTCTGACTTAGCCGCCTCAAGCTCCTTGGCTAGATTTTCTTGATTAGAGACATCCGAACTCAACTGAGACTGGAGCCCCTCGACCTTTTTGGCTTGCATCAAGGCCTTTTCCTTTATAGCCCAAAGCTGAACCTCAGCCGGAGTCAATTGTGCCCGGGAAACCTCCTTTTTCGAGGCCAAGTGGTCCATGTTTCTTTTCCATTCTCCGGGCTCGACTTTTATCGCATCTACCTCCGCCTGGAGATGCTCGATCTGATCAAGTTTCTTTTGAACCTGCGGGTTCAGACCATTAGCCATCGTGTTTGACTCATCGTCACTAACTTCAAATACTCTTCTTACCTGCTCAACCAGGTTGGCATGTTCCTTCTAGACTGCCTCTAGCTCATCCTGGAGTTTCTCACTAAGGAGTTTGTAAGCATCCCTCTACTCAGTGAGCCCTCGAGTCTCGACCTCTTGTTGGTTTAACTCTTCCCGTTATCGAGGAAAAGTCTCGTGATGAAGCACCAAGGCTTGCAAGCACAAATAAAAGAGTTACGATTATTTGCGACTTAATTTAAGTACAAAATAAAGGTTGACAAGAGGCATTCAAAGTTACCCGATTTAACGCCTGTTGTGCTTCGTTGAACATGTATGGCGCTTCCACCTCGTCCATATTGGCTTGATCCTCTTTGGTCACCAGGCACCGAAGATAACTGGCAACACCCACAGGGGTAGAGAGAACCCGGGCATCCTCCGGAATATACATAATAATTGACCGGTTCCGGTCGGGATCTGCACTCGAAGCTGGGAACCGGTTTACTAATTCTGGACTTTAAGAAGGCCCGCTGGCTTCCGAAGATGGTCTCTTCTTTGGTACCAGCAAGTCGCCCAATCCGGTGACGTCCTCCGAGGTAGTAGAATATAAGCCATCAAATAAGTTGTTAAAAGAGTCTGCCACCCCTTGGGGCCCCTCGTTTGGGCGTCCTTTCAGCAACTGGGCCTTGTTGATCATGGAGTCAGTAAATGAAGGCAACTTGGAGAGATCTATCACCCCAAAAGCATCCTTCGGGGCGTTATCCTTTGCCCGGGAAGCACCGGTCGTGGTCTATTTGTCGACCTCCCCAGCTCGGGCAAAATAGCCTCGCCCCTCTTTGGTTCAGAGGCCTCGTTCACTGCCTCTACATCAGCCACCCTGGTTTGGGGTAGTTCGGTATCATTTCGTACGAAGGCCACCAATTCGGTAGCTTCTTCTTCTTCTTCGGACTCGTCCCTCAGCCGATTGAGTGAGTCCGATGGGATATCCCAGGCGCTGGTGATTTCCTTGTATTTGCGCACTATCTTCCTTTTCAATTTTTCTTCTCCAAGTTCGGAGAACTCGAAGCCCGTTTTCTATTCTTTTCCTCACCCTGTCTTGGAGCAAGGGACTCGGAGGGGAAATCCTTTCCACCAGATGGAGGACTCATTGCAACATCCTTGGGAAGACCTGTAAAGAAAAGTAAAATGAGTAAGGAGTTAGCAACACAGAGGAAACCTAAGTGTTGTCCATACGAGAGCGGAACCCCACCGTGAGAACGGACCTCCCACAGGACCTTCAAAAGTTCGCGCCATGCGCAATATGATTTCTGTGACACGATGCCCTCAACCCACTACTTGAGTCGAGGAACTACATCCGACATCCGAGCAGTAGCTACACCACCACAAAACATCGATGAGAAGGGAGGAAAAGGAAAAGCGATAAACAAAATTTTGGAAACAAGGTTATACTTACGTGTCATGTTCCATTTCTCAGGAAATGGCATATACTCGGTTTGGATTAAATCCAAGGTCTTCACTCGGATGAATTGGCTTAACCAGCATCGGTCTTGATCCTCATCGATGCTCGAGAATGGGGCCTTACTAGCCTGATGATCATGTTTGATTAATCCCCATCGATAGAGTCGGGGACTATACAAACGGATGAGATGGTCGATGATGAAGGGTCACCCCTCGATTTTGTTTATAAAGAAGCGGAGGAGAATTACTATCCTCCAGAAAGAAGGACGAATTTGACCGAGGGTGACTTTGTACCTCTTACAGAAGGCAATGATGACCGGGTCCAAGGGGCCCAGCGTGAAGGGATAAGTGTAGACACTTAAAAAGCCCTCCATATGGGTAGTAATCGCTTCCTCGGGCGTGGGAACCACCACGTGCTTATTAACCCTGTTGCAATCCTCCTTGACCTTGGAGAGGAAACTATGGGTGATCGAGTATATATATCTCGAGACAGGTTCACACCGACCCGGTACCTAGGAGGGTTTCTCAACCTTGAAATCAGCACAGGTTGGGCACCATATAGGAATGAACATCTTCAGGGGAGGTTCCGGTGTCAGCTCCTCAGTAGCAGCAAACGAAACATTTTCCTCTACAGCCGGCCAGGAGGCAGAGGGAGTTTCTTTTTAGGAAACGGATTTTGAAGTCATTGCCATATTTTTGATAGACGAAGGAAAGAGAGGAAGTTTAAAGATTAAGTTGATGGTTGTAGATGAAACAAAGCTGAAGTTTTTGTGAAAGGGTTTCAGAATAGCCAGAAATTTAATACTAGGAAATGTTGAAATTTCTATGAAACAAGAGTAGAGAAGATTTGGTTGTAAAGTGTGAAGAAATGAAGAAGGGGGTACTCATAGTTTCAAAACGATGATTCAAAGCCATAAGTGGACGACCAGTAACTGACAAACATTTAATGCCGTTAAGACGTGACTGACGGGACGTTTCGTTCATTTTGTCATTTTGACGCAGAGTACCGAGGAGAGATATCAAAAGTTCATATTGTTTCTCGCCATTTACTCTCTGAAACACGAGGGGACTATCTGTATACGGTCAAAATCGGTCTCGACTATTACATAATAGATCGGGCTCAGAACGCTAAGGGTTGAAGATCGACGCCAATCTCATCGAATCAGACCATAAGATCAGAATGTCCGTCCTCAGGAACATTGAGCCCGTGATCCCGGAATCGACCCTGATCCTGAATAAGCTCGAGGAAACATTGACGGTGCAAAATAACAGAAGAATGAAATAACGGAAGGCTGAAATATCCGTAGCCGATCGGATATTTCGGCGGGAAACTCGGCACGTGTTAGTAAAGAACCGACAAATCAACAAACCAGGAGATTTTTACTATTTATAGAATTGTATCTAAAGTAGGACTCTCCTACTATATATAGAGGAGTCTGGTTACTTATAAGGGAGATTGTAGCACACTTCCCAAGGCAATATATTGTTATTTCTAGTTCTAATTATTTTGTCATTCTATTCCGGCATCAATAATAGGATCTTTGGTAGGAGGGCGACTAACCTTCCAAGGCTAAGATTGCTCAACTTGTGTAGTTTGCATTTACTTTTTCGTTGTCATTTTAATTTTAATCTAATTTCTCATTTTGTATCAAGTTAGATCACGTATCCTTAAAATCACGTACAAATTCAATTGTTATCCGATTTTGAGGGTAAATATATAATAATATTCTTACGGCGCACAACCCGATATGATATATTAGTAACAACCAAATACGAGGAATCTCGCAACATAACATAAAAAGGAACAAAAATGCATAATTCTCTAAGGCAATCCGATATAACATAGTAGAGTGAAACAAGAAATAAGTAAAAGCAATAAGGAAATTAAAGGTATGAGACAGGTAAAAGCATCTACCTAATAACATGTAAAAGCACGTAACAAATAAAGGCATACAATAAATAAAAGTATGAAATATGCTAGAACATATAACAATTAAGGACATATAACAAGTAAGGGCACATATATCAAGTGAAACATGTATCAAGTGTGAGCACCTAACAAGTAATAACATGAAATAAGTTAATACATGAGATAATTAAAGACGTAAAATAAAGTAATACACCCCGCATTCTTAAACCCATGACAATGCATATACACTCTTCACCTTGTATATATGTCACGACCCCCAATTTCCACCTTAGGATGTCGTGATGGTACCTAGTCTCTAAGACTAGGCAAGCCTAAGATACAATAAGAGTTAACAGGAATAACAACTTAGATATCAACTTAACTGTCAAACTATCATAATAAAAACCCAAACAATACAACTATCAAATACCTCCCAAAGCCTGGTGGAACCGAGTCATAAGCTCTACAGAGAATGCACCAATAATGTCTAAATACAATACTATTTTGAACAGGAAATAAACAGTAATACAACTAAAAGCAGAAGGTGACTTTGAGGCCTGCGAGCGTCAAACAGGTATACCTTGAAGTCTTCGAAGTAACTAATCAAATCATTGGCATCCGGCTCAAGTGGATGTACCTGGATTTGCACAAAAATATACAAAAGTGTAGCATGGGTATACCACAACCATACCCAGTAAGTGTCAAGCCTAACCTCGATAGAGTAGTGATGAGGCCAGGTCAAGACACCTACTAGGACAAAGAAACCTGAACAATATATAATGTAGTCTAATAACGGAAAGTGAGGAGATGAATGACAATAAAGCAGTACAATAATGTAGACTAACAACTGAATTTAAGGCAATAAAGGCAAAAAAGAGTGAACACATGATAAGAACAATAAGTAATCAAATACAGACAAATGAAGAAATAGCAAAAATCATTCAACTAACAAGCCTTTTTAATATAGAATGTACAACAAGAATCACAATCGAGGCACTACACCTCATATCCATATTTTCCCAATTTATAATCACAATCTTTCTTATATCGCCGCGTGAGTCTTGCATTTGTATTTTTAAATACATTTTCCCGAAATAGCTACACGTGTTTTAGCTCCCTTATCTCGCCGCGAGGCTTCAAGTAATTTCCTTACTAGCAACACGCGCATAAATTCCACCTTATATATTCGCATGAATATCAACCCCTATCCTCATACCGCCGCATGCGCATCAATATCACAACACAATAACCA
This sequence comes from Nicotiana tabacum, assembly GCF_000715075.1. NCBI lineage: Eukaryota > Viridiplantae > Streptophyta > Magnoliopsida > Solanales > Solanaceae > Nicotiana > Nicotiana tabacum. The sequence continues at coordinate 72,641,442 of NC_134081.1, forward strand.
ATTCGCACCACACGTGCCTATATGCCTCAATGTTGCCAAAATCAACAATACCAGTGTTACAATAACACATAGCCCACGGCTCAACTAAAATATGTATAAGGATCTCAATAACAACAAAATAAATGAAAAATAACTCAACAAGGAAAGATATACCAATAGTCAACAACTTTAACCTCAGTGTGTTGTTAGATTTCATAACAACTTTGCACAAAAATATGCAGAAGTAGAGTATGAGCACACCACAGTGGTGCAAGGTAAGTATCAAGACTAGCCTCGGTGGAGTAGTGACGAGAAACAGTCAAGACACCCACTAGTCTAATAAACTGAACAGGTATAAGTATATGAACAACAGAAATATGATGTTTACATAAAGACTATGCAATATGGCTCACAATACAGTAATGGCAATAAGAAAGGAAACAACAAGTATCAACGGACTACCATAAATATTGCTCAAACGAATAATAAATACAGGAACAACCAATTAATCAAGTCCTTCAAAATATACATCTTTCGCCCATATGCTTTTCAAATAATAATCTTCATGATATAATATTTTCCAATAAATATATTTCAAATATAATTCTTTCAAATAAATGTATTCAAATATAATTCTTTCAAATAAATCTCTTTCAAATATAATTTCTTCAAATAAATATATTTCAAATATAATTCTTTCAAATAAATCTCTTTCAAATACTATTCTTTCGAATATAATTCTTTCAAGTAAAAGTCACCATGTGACACCTCCTTTAACTTCCCTGGTGTGAGAAATATATTCAACATATCACATAAAATGGCACGGCAATACCTTCGTGCACTTGTCTCATTCTCACCCAATATTTTATATATATATATATATATATATATATATATATATATATATATATATATATATATATATAGAGAGAGAGAGAGAGAGAGAGAGAGAGAGAGAGAGAGAGAGACCAAATCAATTGGCACGGCAACACCCTTCGTGCATTTATCTCTATCTCACCGTGCAAACATATAACAATAACAACTAGGTGGGAGAAAAGTCAATAAGAATAAAAGAAATAAGCTGGGAGGCACGCTGTAAGCAATAACGACTACAACTCACATAGAAAACATAGGTGCCCAATAACATCTCACGATAAAAGTATGAATGTATACACAACAAAACGATATCACAATATAATGTATGTCTCTCGTCCTCGCCTGCATGGAACTACCCTTCGTGCCATGAATATATGATAACTTAAAAATAATGGCACAACATCACCCTTCGTGCTTTTACTCTCATCCTCGCCTGATAATATAAATGAAATTGCACGGCATCACCCTTCGTGCTTTTACACTCTCAATGGCACGGCATCACCCTTCGTGCTTTACACTCTCAAATGGCACGGCATCACCCTTCGTGCTTTACACTCTCCCTCACATGATAATATAATTCAAATGAAACGGCATCACCCTTCATGCTTTACACTCTCAAATAGCATGACAAAAACCTCGTGCATCACCACAATAAGTACAATAGCAACAATGACTATACTACAAGGGTACGACAAATAAGTCACTCAGAAATTCCAGAATTCAAAGAAACGGAGGAACTAATTCACAAGGAGTAGCCACAATAGAGAATGCTAGTCATAATAAGAATAACTCAACAAGGGAGAAAATAATATGTAACAATGGTCCCACAAAGTACAGTTCAACAACGAGGGAGATATCACAAGTCAATAATTCCAGTAAGGATAAGTCAACTAAGATATAGAATATCTAAACTTCTTTTTAAGGTTGGGCAAGTACGAAAGAGACACAAAAACTTCAATTAAGGATAAGCAGTATAAAGATAATCATAGCCTCAATTAAGGATGAACAATTACATAAGAGATAATTATAACTTCAAATAACGATAAGCAGTTAGGGGAAAGATAACATGGCAATAGAAGAGATAACAATTTCAGTAAAGGCACAAATGACTCAAATAAGCAACAAGGGTGGGTCATGAAGCAATAAATTCTAATTAAAGCAAGTAGAGGTGAAACTAGTAATTAAGAGACGTATTCATAACATAACAACTGCATAATCAGTCAATACAAGTACCTAAGAACCCTAAGAGGCCAATTTTTCACAAATAAGTCCGAGCACGTACTCGTCACCTCGTGTATATGGACTACAAATAGCATAGAAGACTCAATTACTAAGGGGTAGTTCCCCCACACGAAGTTAGGCAAGATACTTACCTCAAAGAAGACAAACCGATACTCAAAAATGAACTCCTCGGGTGAAATGACCTCCGGACGGCTCAAAACTAATCAAAATAACTTCAAAACACAAATAAAACTCATAAGAAACTATTCCGTATCATAAAGTTTCCATCTTTATCAAAATCTAAAAATCGGTCCAACAGTCGACCCTAGGGCCGCACCTCGGAACCCGACAAATTTTCACAAAACTCAAACACCTATTCCGATACGAGTTCAACCATACTAAAATTATCAAATTCCAATACCAATTCATCCCTCAAATCATGATTTTTTATTTTGAAAACTTTCTTCAAAAACCTCCATTTTCCTCAACTCAAAACACAAATTAAATGATAAAAATAATGATAAAATCATGGAATATATTGAATTCTAGGTGAAGAATACTTACCCAATCGATTTGCTTTTAAAACCCACAAAGAATCGCTCAAAACCGAGCTCTAGAACTCCAAAAGTGTTAAAAATGGCTAACCCTCGGAATAGAGGACTTTATATTCTGCCCAGGTGTTTGTACATCGCGATCACGGAAGAGGAGCTGCGATCGCGAAGAGGAAATGGCTACTGCCCGGAATTGGTGCTGTGCGATCGCGAACAAGCATGTGCGATCACGACGAAGGAAAAATAATAGCCCAGGTACTGGGCTACGCGAATGCGAAGGAGGAGAAAGCAAACTTACACGTTCACAGATAGAACAATGCGAACGCGTAGAGGAAATGGTCACCAGTTCCCAGCTCCTAGTTTCTATTACGCGAACGCGAAGTAGCGGATGGAAACGCGAAGAAGGGAAAGGCAGGCTTCCGCGATCTCGGAAGGAGTTATGCGAACGCATAGAACAAATAATTCATCCTCCAAAATTACTCTTCGCTGACACGAAGGAAGGGACGCAAACGCGATTAAGGAAACCTGATGACAGAAAATAGCAGTTCAAAAATAGAAGGAAATGGCCCAAAGCCCATCTGAAACACACCCGAAGTCCCCGGGACCCCGTCTAAATACACAAACAAGTTCCATAACCTAAAACGGACTTGCTCGAGGGCTCAAATCACATCAAACAATGCCGAAAATAAGAATCTCACCAAGAATCGTACTTAAGAACTTTCAAATCTTCCAACTTCGAAAACTCATGCCGGAACCTATCAAACCAACCCGGAATGACGTCAAATTTTGCAGGCAAGTCCCAAATAACATAACGGAGATGTTCCAACTCTCGGAATCGCATTCCGACCCCGATATCAAAAAGTCCACTTCCGGTCCAATTCTCCAAAAATTCGATTTTCGCCATTTCAAGCCTAAATTGGCTACAGACCTCAGATTCACAGTCCGGACACGCTCCTAAGTCCAAAATCACCCAACGGAGCTAACGGAACCGACGAAACTCCTTTCCGGAGTTGTCTTCATACAGTTCCGACTACGGTCAAAATCCTAAGACTTAAGCTTCCTGTTTTAGGGACTAAGTGTCCCAAATCACTCCAAATCATCCGGTAATTGAATTCAACCATGCACGCAAGTCAATACACGTAATACGAAGCTTCTCAGGGCTTTATGCCCCTGAACGGGACTTAAATTCTCAAAATAACCGGCCGAGTCATTATAAGTAATTAAGGTCTCCCCAAAAGGGAATTGGGAGGGGTTTATATAGAATCAAAATTAAGTACCCAGCAAGGAAAGACAGTAAATTAAGCACAAATAAGGAAAACGTAGCATGCAAAAATTAATTAGAATCAGTTTTAGGGCAAAATCCGAGAAACTCTAGTTTAGACGAAGAACAAAAATGGCAAATAATCTCACTGGATCGGAGCCATGAGGCCTGGTAGTAGGTGTATATAGACGAAATATCGTATAAATCTCGAAGGTCTGGAGATGGTTACTTGATTTAGGACCGTATATTTGCCAAAGATAAGCAAGTATTATGTGATATCAATACCATGTAAATAACAGAGAGATCAAACATATATGGAAGGAAAATCGTGGGGAGATTCCATATTAGAATTGGAATTGGGAAGATTTGAAGAGGCGACCGTTAGGCTTTGAGAGGAGAAGAAAAGAGTAGAGAGGATTTTAGGGCGGCTGTTTAGGGGAAATGGGTTAGGGTTTCGGGGGGTGGCTAATTAAAAGGGTAGGGTGATTGTAGACAATTGATCTTGAGAGATCAACGGTCAGGATCAAGGAATAGGCGGGGCGGGTCGTCCAACGGGTCGCGACCAGGTTATTTTAAAGAGGGTCGTTTGGTTTGGGCTGGGGCATTATTGGGCTGAGGTGTGGGTATTTGGGCTATTGAATTGGTCCGGAATTGGCTCCAAATTTGGGCTATAAATTAAATACACAAAATTATTTAAATAAAAATAATTAACAAGTAATAAAATATTAATTATGCAATAAAATGATTAAAAATAATAATTTAATATTGCCCAAAAATATAAAAAAATGCTATTTTAGTATAAACAATGTAAATAATGTTGTTATGTATAGAATATAGACTATTATTGCAAAATTATATAAATAGCTCAAAATACAAAATGTAATTATATGAAATAAAGTAAAAAATATTATAAAACATATACGTGGGTGTAAATAATAAATTTGGATGATTTAGTCATCACAAAATAATTTGAAGGGATAATTAATAAATATTTGAATAATTTAAATACAGGAAAATCAATTTTAAAGCTTTAAAAATTATAGAAAAATTGTAGAAAATATTTATACGACTCTTATAAATTAAATAATGATGCAAAATGCTATTTTAAAAGTATATATACTATTTAAAAAAATATGAGGGCAAAGTTGGGTATCAACAACTGTTATGCCTATAACCACGCCAGGCGGATTATAATATTGAGCATGTGACCACGGCGGGCTGGTAGCAGGTTGAATTGACCGTGCTTGCGTGTGGATATGGATCCATCCCCTAGGATCACCCTCTCATATTTCTCTCTTGATGGTGTACACGCGGATATTGAGAAAATCTGATAAGTGGTTTGGAAGGGAATTGAAAAGGTTGAGGAAATCTGGCCAGTGTTTGTATGGATTTTGCATTTCATCTTTACTTTCAATTTCCATGATTATTTACCTAATTTATTTGCATATCACCTCTCTATGCCGAATATTGATTGAACAGAGTATTTGAGAAACTGTACACATACACACACATTTCTTCCTGTGCTTTATGACTTGAATTCATTACTGCTCTGTACTTGTTAAAATGATAAAATTGTTTAGGTGGTAGCTAGCATCATTCATAATTTGTGATCCTTTTACCTCATCAAGGTTAGCTTCGATACTTATTGAGTGCATTGGGTCGGTTGTACTCATACTATACTCTACACTTCGTGTGTAGACCCAGGTACTTCTGGATGCGGCAATTGTTAGATTGGTGCTAGTACGTGCTCGGAGACCTTGAGGTAGCTGCTATGACACCCGCAGACCTTGACTCTCCTTCTTTTCATTTTTATTAGTACTATTCTATTACTCAGACAGTTGTATTAGAGTTTCAGAATACGTTGATACTTAGTACCTCATGTACTCGTTGACACCAGATTTTGGGGTGGTTGTAGCAGTGTTTTAGATATTTTAATCATATGTTTATGAGATTTTTCCGATGTTGAGTTATTAAGAATGTTCCATTCAATTGTTTAGCTGTTATGTGTTTGTCGGCTTGCCTAGCAAGTATGTTAAGTGTCATCACAACAGGTTGAGATTTTGGGTCGTGATAGGAACCAACTATTAGGACCAAAATAATACATCTAAAATAGCTTACATCTTTTTCTATAACTAATAAATCCCTAAGAATCATGGTGCATAGTTCTAAACTCAATGAATGATGAACCCACTTTTCCACTTAAATATTTTACTTTTGTCCGCGACAATATTCGAACCATTTACGTGGACCTAACTCAAACATCACGTCTTGCTGTCTTTAACAATACTAGACCAAAGCTATATCTTACATTTTCATCTAACAAAATCTGAAAAAAGAAACAACCCTGATGAAGGTTCCAGAAAGAATCCAATAGTTCCTCCTAACAAGCTACTACATACAGATATAGTAGAAGTTCTGGAGTACGATCTCCTATGGAGCGAATTCTTTGTGGAGCAAAATTTCTTTCAAAGCAATGACAGATTTACTAAATTAAAGAACAAATGGAACAATTGAAAGTATTAGACTTCTTATTTACAATTTAAATATCACTCAAGGAACCATAGACCGAGAGACGACCACAATAAAGATTCCAGAAAGAATCCAATAATTCCTCCTAACTAGTTTTGACTACATTGTCAAACAGATATAATAGAAAATAGAAGTCGTGAAGCAAAATTTTCTTCCAAATCTATGTCTCATTTTACTAAAGAACAAACTGAATATAGAAGTTTTTAGACTTCTAATTTATAGCTTAAGTGTCATTCAAGAAACCACTGCACATTTATGATAATAAGTAAAGAGGCGGGCAATGGATGAATTCGGAAAATTTAATGTTTTGGGATATGGTATACCCACCCCCCACCAACGAGCAAGCTTTTTCTCACTTTACTCACTTGGTTACTTGAACCCCTAACTATATTGCTGGAGATGGAGGATCCTTTACACTTACTTGTCTATCCCTCACTTACAATGCAAATAGGATTATTTAATCAGGGGTTTTTCAAGCTTAACAATTAGTTTTTTAACTTGGTTTAGGCGCGAATATTGATATTTTTTAAGCAACGCAACAAGTCCTGCGTTAAGTATTGCAAGGATTTCTTACAAGTAGCTAGGGGCTGGATTCGAGATGTAGTGTATCATTATTTTATACGTCCTAGGCTACAATATCATCCCTTTGTATTTAATTATAGTCGACAGGTAATCACATTTATAAATTTTTCCTTCTTCCCATCCTACCCTTCTTCTTCTCCATATTTTCCGACACACTTTTTGCAACTAGCTCACCATTTCAACAAAAATCAGTACTGGCTCTCTCTGTAGTTGGTTAACACTTCCTTAATTACCTACTAGCTTAATAGAATTTAAAAAAATATTTATTCAATGGTATTCACTTGCATATGATGTAGCATAGAAAACATGATAGAATTCGGAAAAGTACTTGATTCAAACGGTATTCACTTGCATATGATGTAGTAGAGAAAATAGGGGATTCCCAACCTATCTATATCCTTAAGTGCTTCGTCTGCATATTTATAACGAACAAAAGCAAACCCGCGTGATTCACCAGTCCTGCATGAAGACGATGCAGAAAATTACGTAACCGATAAGCAATAAGAAACTTTAAACAAAAAAAGTGTTTATGCACCATAGCTTTATTTATATTTATATATATATATATATATATATATATAAAGAAGCAAAATAATGCATTTGGCCTCGCTTATAATGTAACAGGCGAACAAGAACATCTATTGCACATGTCCACCCAAGAAAGAAAGTGGAAATTTAGACCTCGACTTTCATGAGAAACTCTTGCAAACATATTACACCATACAAGGAAAAATAAAATACCAATTAATAAATCCAACATTGAAAAATATCCAGGGTGAAAGGCAGGTGCATAGTAAGATACAATGTAAATACAACAAACTTTGCTGCTACTCCTTTACCTAAAATTAGTTATAGCCATTTATACGAATCCTTAATGTTCATAATACCCTATTTGGATAATCATTCCAAATTCAAACATACAAATGTATAAATATCCCAAAACTATAAAACAAAATAAATGAAAAATAGAAAAGAAACATGTATACGGGCAAAAATCGAGCTCATGATACACTCCGGCCTCCAACAGGGTAAAACGAGCTCAAAATATGATTGCGAAGGATCGGAATCGAAGCAAGGGTCTCATCGAGTCTGAATCTGGGGGCCGGTTGTCTACCCTCGAGAATATCGGGGTCATGATTCGAGATCGATCCAAATACTGAGAGACTTCGGAGAACATTGTCGGGCAATCAAGCACGACCAACAGAAGGCCGTAATATCCGCGATCGGCAAGATATCATGGCGTGGATCTCAGCACGTATCGATGTAGAAACGGCAATCAGTTAAACAGAAGATTTTTTTACCTTTTATAAAGTTGTACTTAGAGTAGAATTTTCCTACTATATAAAGGGGAGTCTCATAATTCATTAAACATATTGTAACACGTATTTCAAGACAATATACTATTATTTTTACTGTTATTCTAAGATTTTTCTTTCATTCAACAATATCGCCCACCGTGAGCCCGAATTGAGGGTGAATATTTCAATAAAGCTGGAATCATCCTCCTCGCATGGTTCGAATTTACTATATTTCTATTTGTTCATTTTAATCCAATTTATCATTTTGTATCAAATTAATCCGCGTATCCTTAAAACTACTTACAAATTTAATTGTTATCCGATCTTGAGGGTAAATATTTTGACGCCCACCGTGGGGCTAAGGATAATAGTGGCAATTTGATATAAATTTTCATAACAAACCCTACTTCACACTTATTCTTTTAACTGTCTTTGATTTCAGGTCAACGTTTAAAATGTCGAACTCCCAATCCGCCCCTCTAAACACGGATGCTGAGTCTGGCCACCATGGCGAGAACAACAACATGGCGCCCGGTAATGAGGTGCCCCTTGTCGATCCCAACGGGAAAAAAGAAAATAGAAGCCAACAACAAGAAGGTGGAGACCTACAACTCCAGGGTCGACCAAATCCCTGGAGCACCACCGATATTGAAGGTCCTAGACTCCAAAAAGTTTGTTCAGAAACCTTTTCCTCCAAGCGTAGCCCCAAAGCCGATCCCAAAAAAGTTTCAAATGCCTGAAATTCCTAAGTACAACGGAACAACTGATCCTAATGAACATGTGATCTCGTACACGTGCGCCATCAAAGGGAACGACTTAGAAGATGATGTGATTGAATCTATCCTGTTGAAAAGGTTTGGAGAGACCTTGTCAAAAGGAGCTATGATATGGTATCATAACTTACCCTAATTCTATTGACTCGTTTGCTATGCTTGCAGATGCCTTTTGTAAAAGCGCATGCCAGAGATATTAAGGTCGAGACCAAGAAGTCGGACCTTTTCAAGGTAAAGCAAAGAGATAACGAGATGCTCAGGGAGTTCATGTCAAGGTTTTAAATGGTACAGATGGACCTGCCGCTGGTGGCAAACAATTGGGCCGTTCAGGCCTTCACCAAGGACTCAATACTCCAAGCTCGTTGGCTTCGCAGCAGTTGAAGCAAAATCTGGTAAAATATCCGGCTGTAACTTGGGCCGATGTGCATAACCGATATCAATCAAAAATTAGGGTCGACGATGATCAGCTTGGGGCCCCTTCCGGTTTGTTTATCCCGTCCGAGCTAGTGATAGATCCAAAAGAGACATTAATCATGAACCAAGGTTAAGTAGGGATCGGTATCAACCATACAACGGTGATCATAGGGGTAATGGGTCTGGACAAAACCCTGTGAGAAATGAAAGTAGAAGCGATCGGAGTCAAAATAACCGGGGAATCATGAGAAAAAACGGTTTCGATAGGCCCATCGGGCCTAAGGAAGCACCGAGGTTATTAGAGTACAACTTAAATGTCGATGCTGCTGCTATCGTATCCGCCATCTGACACATCAAAGACACCAAGTGGCCTCGACCTCTACAGTCCGATCCAGCCCAAAGGGATCCCAACTTAATATGTAAATATCATGGCACACACGGTCACAAAACAGAGAATTACCGACAGTTGAGAGAGGAAGTGGCCCAGTTATTCAACAATGAACATCTCCGGGAGTTCCTCAGTGATCGAGCCAAAAATCATTTCAGAAATAGAGATTCTAGCAAGAAGATCGCGCAGGAGGAACCTCAGCACGTCATTAATATGATTATCGGTTGGGTCGACATTCCCTAGGGGCCGATGTTAAAACGCACCAAAATATCCATCACGAGGGCGCTGAAGGCATCATGCAGCCCCACAAAGATGCACTAGTAATATCTATACACATAAATAAGTCTCGAGTTAAGCATGTATTAATTGATCTAGGTAGCTCGGCCAAAATCATTAGATCGAGGGTCGTGGAACAACTAGGTCTACAAGACCAAATCGTGCCTGCAGTCAGGGTTCTAAATGGATTCAATATGGTATATGAGACCACTAAAAGAGAGATAACATTGCCAGTGAACACTGCCGGAACCATTCAGGAAACAAAGTTCTGCGTGATCGAAGGAGACATGAGGTACAATTCTCTGTTCGGGAGACCATGGATTCACAATATGAGGGCAGTACTGTCGACGCTGCACCAGGTGCTGAAATTCCCGACGCTAGGAGGAATTAAAATAGTTTACGAAGAACAACCGGCTACAAAGGAGATGTTCACGGCCGACGAGGTGATCCCAGTATACACACTTTCGATATTGAAGGGTCTGAGTCCAGTGGTCAAAGACGAAACCAAATTGTAATTACCGATACCAGCTTTGATGGAGCTAGAGAAGCAAGGGATGGATAAGGACGACGACTACGGAGTTCCCAGGTCTTTCATAGTCCCTGATGATTCCGACACCACCAAATCAACAGTTAAAGAACTGGAGCAAGTCATATTGATCGAACACCTGCCCGATCGTAAGGTAGACCTGGGCACGGGGTTAAGTCCCGAGCTCAGGAAAAAACTCATTCAATTCCTTATAGCTAACATAAATTGTTTCGTTTGGTCCTATCTCGATATGATAGGGATTTCGCCAGAGATAACTACTCACAAGCTAAGCCTGGATCCGAAGTTCCATCCGGTCAAGTAGAAAAAGAGACCTCAGTCCAAAGTCAAGCATGCATTCATCAAGGACGAGGTATCTAAACTTCTAAAAATAGGGTCCATCTGGGAGGTTAAGTACCCGAATTGGTTAGCAAACGTAGTAGTAGTCCCTAAAAAGGGGAATAAATTAAGAATGTGTGTAGACTATAAAGACTTGAACAAGGCATGCCCCAAGGACTCTTTCCCTCTGCCAAACATCGATCGCATGATCGATGCAACGGCTGGCCACGAGATCCTCAGTTTTCTCAATGCCTACTCCGGGTACAACCAAATTCGGATAGACCCGAACGACCAGGAAAAAACGTCCTTCATACCCAAATACGGTACCTACTGCTATAATGTAATGCCATTAGGACTAAAAAATGCCGGTGCCACTTACCAATGCCTAGTAAATAGGAATGTTCCAACATGTCGGCATGTTCTTTCTGGTCCGCGTCCAACTCGGCTCGGAAGCTCTTGACTTCTTCCTCACGTTGCTCGCTGAGAAGCTTATACATGCCTCTCTTCTCAGCAAGCTCTTTATCTTCGGCCTCGAGTTGGCTCAGCTCATCCCGATACCGGAAGAAGGTTTCATGGTGGAGCACCGAGGCCTGCAAATATGAGAAGAGGTATTAGAATTATCAAGAATTAATTCAAACATTACAAGAGATATTAGAATTATCGAGAATTATCAAGAATTACCCGGTTCAACGCCTGTTGTG